>NW_027467782.1:51694745-51994745 GCF_004210375.1 Tachypleus tridentatus
ATTGTTGTTCCACAAGTAAATGTGCGTTATAGGTGTATATAAGGTAGCACCATACTGTATAGTATTGTTGTTACACAAGTAATCTGTGTATATATATATGTATATAAGTTAGTACAATCATTGTATAGTATTGTTGTTCCACAAGTAACCCGTGCTATAGGCGTATATAAGGTAGCACAACATTGTATAGCATTGTTGTTCCACAAGTAAACCCGTGCCATATAGGCGTATATAAGGTAGCACAATAATTGCATAGCATTGTTGTCCACCGCTAATCCAGTTATATAGGCGTATATAAGGTAGCACAACATTGTATAGTAATTGTTGTCCCATCAAGCAACCCAGCCATACAGGTGCATATACAGGTAGTACAACATTGTATAGTATTGTTGTCTTTACGCTAATCTGCATTACATAGGTGTATATATAAGTAGCAATAACATTGTATAGTATCCCTTGTTACACCGCTAATCCTATTGTTATATAGGTGTATATAAGGTAGCACCATATTGTATAGCATTGTTGTTCCACAAGCACCTTGTGTTATATAGGCGTATATAAGGTAAAACCATTAACGTATAGTATTGTTGCCTTTACAAGTAATCCGTATTAATACAGGTGTATATAAGGTAGCACAACATTGTATAGTATCCTTTTGTTACACAAGTAATCCGCGATATATAGGTGTATATAAGGTAGCACCATATTTGTATAGTATTGTTGTTCCACAAGCAACCCTGTGTTATATAGGTGTATATAAGGTAGCAAACCATATTGTATAGTAGTATGTTGTTCCACCAAGCAACCCGTGCTATATAGGTGTATATAGGGCGCAAAGGCCAATATTGTATAGTATTGTTGTTCCAACAAGTAATGTGTTGTTATATAGGTGTATATAAGGTAGTACATATTGTATAGGCATTGTTGTTCCACAAGCAATGTGTTATATAGGTGTATATAAGGTAGCAACCATATTGTATAGTATTGTTGTTCCACAAGCAACCCTGCTATATAGGTGTATATAAGGTAGCACAACATTGTATAGTATTGTTGTCCCAATAAGTAATCTGTTATATAGGTGTATATAAGGTAGCACAATATTGTATAGTATTGTTGTTCCACAAGTAATCTGTGTTATATAGGTGTATATAAGTAGTACAATATTGTATAGTATTGTTGTTCCACAAGTAATCCTGTGTTATATAAGTGTATATAAGGTAGTACCAACATTGTATAGCATTGTTGTTACACAAGTAATCTGGTGTTATATAGGTGTATTTAAGGTAGTTACAACACATTGTATAGTATTGTTGTTCCACCAAGCTAATCTGTACAGGTTATAAGTGCATAAGGTAGTACAATATTTGTATAGCATTGTTGTCCACGGCAACCCGTGCTATATAGGTGTATATAAGGTAGTACAATATTGTATAGTATTGTTGTTGTTCCTAGAAGCAACCCTGTGTTATATAGTGTATATAAGGTAGTACAATATTGTATAGTATTGTTTGTTCCACAAGTAACCCGTGCTATATAGGTGTATATAAGGTAAAGTACAATATTGTATAGCATTGTTGTTCCACAAGTAACCCAGGTTATATAGGTGTATATAGGTAGTACAACATTGTATAGTATTGTTGTCCCATCAAGCTAATCCGGTGTGCTATAAGTGTATATAAGGCAGTACAACATTGTATGGTATTGTTGTCCCACAAGCAACCCGCCATATAGGTGTATATAAGGTAGTACAACATTGTATAGTATTGTTGTTTGACAAGCAACCTGTGTTATATATAGGGTGTATATAAGGTAGTACAATATCATATAGTATTGTTGTTCCACAAGTAATGTGTGTTATATAGGTGTATATAAGGTAGCACCATATTGTATAGTATTGTTGTTCTACAAGCAATTTGTGTTATATAGGCGTATATAAGGTAAAATACCATATCAGTATAGTATTGTTGTTTTACAAGTAATCTGTATTACATAGGTGTATATAAGGTAGCACAATATTGTATAGTATTCTTGTTACACAAGTAATCTGTGTTATATAGGTGTATATAAGGTAGTAACCATTATTAGTGTAGTATTGTTGTTCCAATAAGCAACCTGTGTTATATAGGTGTATATAAGGTAGTACCATACATGTATAGCATTGTTGTTCCACAAGTAACCTGTGCTATATAGGTGTATATAAGGTAGCACAATATTGTATAGTATTGTTGTTCCACAAGTAATGTGTGTTATATAGGTGTATATAAGGTGAGTGACCATATTGTATAGTATTGTTGTTACACAAGTAACTGTGTTATATATATGTATATAAGTTAGCACAATATTGTATAGTATTGTTGTTCCACAAGTAACCTGTGCTATATAGGTGTATATAAGGTAGCAATATTGCTATAGTATTGTTGTTCCACAAGTAACCCAGCTATATAGGTGTATATAAGGTTGAGTACAATATTGTATAGTATTGTTGTTCCACAAGTAATCTGTGTTATATAGGTGTATATAAGGTAGTGCAATATTGTATAGTATTGTTGTTCCACAAGCAACCCAGCTATATAGGTGTATATAAGGTAGTACAATATTGTATAGTATTGTTGTTTTACAAGCAATCCGTATTACATAGGTGTATATAAGGTAGTACATTATTGTATAGTATTCTTGTTACACAAGTAACTCTGTGTTATATAGGTGCATATAAGGTAGCACCATATTGTATAGTATTGTTGTTCTTACAAGCACCTTGTGTTATATAGGTGCATATATAAGGTAGTTTTCCATATCGTATAGTATTGTTTGTTTTACAAGTAACTGTATTACATAGGTGTATATAAGGTAGTACAATATTGTATAGTATTCTTGTTACACAAGTAATCTGTGTTATATAGGTGTATATAAGGTAGTACCATATTGTATAGTATTGTTGTTCCACAAGTAACCCCAATGTTATATAGGTGTATATAAGGTAGTACCATATTGTATAGTATTGTTGTTCCACAAGTAACCTGTGCTATATAGGTGTATATAAGGTAGTACAATATTGTATAGTATTGTTGTTCCACAAGTAATGTGTGTTATATAGGTGTATATAAGGTAGTACCATATTGTATAGTATTGTTGTTCCACAAGTAATGTGTGTTATATAGGTGTATATAAGGTAGTACCATATTGTATAGTATTGTTGTTCCACAAGTAACCTGTGCTATATAGGTGTATATAAGGTAGTACAATATTGTATAGTATTGTTGTTCCACAAGTAATCTGTTATATAGGTGTATATAAGGTAGTACAATATTGTATAGTATTGTTGTTCCACAAGTAATCTGTGTTATATAGGTGTATATAAGGTAGTACAATATTGTATAGTATTGTTGTTCCACAAGTAATCTGTGTTATATAAGTGTATATAAGGTAGTACAATATTGTATAGTATTGTTGTTACACAAGTAATCTGTGTTATATAGGTGTATTTAAGGTAGTACAATATTGTATAGTATTGTTGTTCCACAAGTAATCTGTGTTATATAGGTGTACATAAGGTAGTACAATATTGTATAGTATTGTTGTTCCACAAGTAACCTGTGCTATATAGGTGTATATAAGGTAGTACAATATTGTATAGTATTGTTGTTCCACAAGTAACCTGTGTTATATAGGTGTATATAAGGTAGTACAATATTGTATAGTATTGTTGTTCCACAAGTAACCTGTGCTATATAGGTGTATATAAGGTAGTACAATATTGTATAGTATTGTTGTTCCACAAGTAACCTGTGTTATATAGGTGTATATAAGGTAGTACAATATTGTATAGTATTGTTGTTCGACAAGTAATCTGTGTTATATAAGTGTATATAAGGTAGTACAATATTGTATGGTATTGTTGTTCCACAAGTAACCTGTGCTATATAGGTGTATATAAGGTAGTACAATATTGTATAGTATTGTTGTTTGACAAGTAACCTGTGTTATATAGGTGTATATAAGGTAGTACAATATTGTATAGTATTGTTGTTCCACAAGTAATGTGTGTTATATAGGTGTATATAAGGTAGTACCATATTGTATAGTATTGTTGTTCTACAAGTAATTTGTGTTATATAGGTGTATATAAGGTAGTACCATATTGTATAGTATTGTTGTTTTACAAGTAATCTGTATTACATAGGTGTATATAAGGTAGTACAATATTGTATAGTATTCTTGTTACACAAGTAATCTGTGTTATATAGGTGTATATAAGGTAGTACCATATTGTGTAGTATTGTTGTTCCACAAGTAACCTGTGTTATATAGGTGTATATAAGGTAGTACCATATTGTATAGTATTGTTGTTCCACAAGTAACCTGTGCTATATAGGTGTATATAAGGTAGTACAATATTGTATAGTATTGTTGTTCCACAAGTAATGTGTGTTATATAGGTGTATATAAGGTAGTACCATATTGTATAGTATTGTTGTTCCACAAGTAATGTGTGTTATATAGGTGTATATAAGGTAGTACAATATTGTACAGTATTGTTGTTCCACAAGTAATGTGTGTTATATAGGTGTATATAAGGTAGTACAATATTGTATAGTATTGTTGTTCCACAAGTAACCTGTGCTATATAGGTGTATCTAAGGTAGTACAATATTGTATAGTATTGTTGTTCCACAAGTAATCTGTGTTATATAGGTGTATATAAGGTAGTACAATATTGTATAGTATTGTTGTTCCACAAGTAATCTGTGTTATATAAGTGTATATAAGGTAGTACAATATTGTATAGTACTGTTGTTACACAAGTAATCTGTGTTATATAGGTGTATTTAAGGTAGTACAATATTGTATAGTATTGTTGTTCCACAAGTAATCTGTGTTATATAGGTGTACATAAGGTAGTACAATATTGTATAGTATTGTTGTTCCACAAGTAACCTGTGCTATATAGGTGTATATAAGGTAGTACAATATTGTATAGTATTGTTGTTCCACAAGTAACCTGTGTTATATAGGTGTATATAAGGTAGTACAATATTGTATAGTATTGTTGTTCCACAAGTAACCTGTGCTATATAGGTGTATATAAGGTAGTACAATATTGTATAGTATTGTTGTTCCACAAGTAACCTGTGTTATATAGGTGTATATAAGGTAGTACAATATTGTATAGTATTGTTGTTCAACAAGTAACCTGTGCTATATAGGTGTATATAAGGTAGTACAATATTGTATAGTATTGTTGTTCCACAAGTAACCTGTGCTATATAGGTGTATATAAGGTAGTACAATATTGTATAGTATTGTTGTTCCACAAGTAATCTGTTATATAGGTGTATATAAGGTAGTACAATATTGTATAGTATTGTTGTTCCACAAGTAATCTGTGTTATATAGGTGTATATAAGGTAGTACAATATTGTATAGTATTGTTGTTCCACAAGTAATCTGTGTTATATAAGTGTATATAAGGTAGTACAATATTGTATAGTATTGTTGTTACACAAGTAATCTGTGTTATATAGGTGTATTTAAGGTAGTACAATATTGTATAGTATTGTTGTTCCACAAGTAACCTGTGCTATATAGGTGTATATAAGGTAGTACAATATTGTATAGTATTGTTGTTCCACAAGTAACCTGTGTTATATAGGTGTATATAAGGTAGTACAATATTGTATAGTATTGTTGTTCCAGAAGTAACCTGTGCTATATAGGTGTATATAAGGTAGTACAATATTGTATAGTATTGTTGTTCCACAAGTAACCTGTGTTATATAGGTGTATATAAGGTAGTACAATATTGTATAGTATTGTTGTTCGACAAGTAATCTGTGTTATATAAGTGTATATAAGGTAGTAACAATATTGTATAGTATTGTTGTTCCACAAGTAACCTGTGCTATATAGGTGTATATAAGGTAGTACAATATTGTATAGTATTGTTGTTTGACAAGTAACCTGTGTTATATAGGTGTATATAAGGTAGTACAATATTGTATAGTATTGTTGTTCCACAAGTAATGTGTGTTATATAGGTGTATATAAGGTAGTACCATATTGTATAGTATTGTTGTTCTACAAGTAATTTGTGTTATATAGGTGTATATAAGGTAGTACCATATTGTATAGTATTGTTGTTTTACAAGTAATCTGTATTACATAGGTGTATATAAGGTAGTACAATATTGTATAGTATTCTTGTTACACAAGTAATCTGTGTTATATAGGTGTATATAAGGTAGTACCATATTGTGTAGTATTGTTGTTCCACAAGTAACCTGTGTTATATAGGTGTATATAAGGTAGTACCATATTGTATAGTATTGTTGTTCCACAAGTAACCTGTGTTATATAGGTGTATATAAGGTAGTACAATATTGTATAGTATTGTTGTTCCACAAGTAACCTGTGTTATATAGGTGTATATAAGGTAGTACAATATTGTATAGTATTGTTGTTCCACAAGTAATGTGTGTTATATAGGTGTATATAAGGTAGTACAATATTGTATAGTATTGTTGTTCCACAAGTAATGTGTGTTATATAGGTGTATATAAGGTAGTACAATATTGTATAGTATTGTTGTTCCACAAGTAACCTGTGCTATATAGGTGTATATAAGGTAGTACAATATTGTATAGTATTGTTGTCCCAAAGTAATCTGTGTTATATAGGTGTATATAAGGTAGTACAATATTGTATAGTATTGTTGTTCCACAAGTAATCTGTGTTATATAAGTGTATATAAGGTAGTACAATATTGTATAGTACTGTTGTTACACAAGTAATCTGTGTTATATAGGTGTATTTAAGGTAGTACAATATTGTATAGTATTGTTGTTCCACAAGTAATCTGTGTTATATAGGTGTATATAAGGTAGTACAATATTGTATAGTATTGTTGTTCCACAAGTAACCTGTGCTATATAGGTGTATATAAGGTAGTACAATATTGTATAGTATTGTTGTTCCACAAGTAACCTGTGTTATATAGGTGTATATAAGGTAGTACAATATTGTATAGTATTGTTGTTCCACAAGTAACCTGTGCTATATAGGTGTATATAAGGTAGTACAATATTGTATAGTATTGTTGTTCCACAAGTAACCTGTGCTATATAGGTGTATATAAGGTAGTACAATATTGTATAGTATTGTTGTTCCACAAGTAACCTGTGTTATATAGGTGTATATAAGGTAGTACAATATTGTATAGTATTGTTGTTCAACAAGTAACCTGTGCTATATAGGTGTATATAAGGTAGTACAATATTGTATAGTATTGTTGTTCGACAAGTAATCTGTGTTATATAAGTGTATATAAGGTAGTACAATATTGTATGGTATTGTTGTTCCACAAGTAACCTGTGCTATATAGGTGTATATAAGGTAGTACAATATTGTATAGTATTGTTGTTTGACAAGTAATCTGTGCTATATAGGTGTATATAAGGTAGTACCATATTGTATAGTATTGTTGTTCCACAAGTAACCTGTGCTATATAGGTGTATATAAGGTAGTACAATATTGTATAGTATTGTTGTTCCACAAGTAATCTGTGTTATATAGGTGTATATAAGCTAGTACAATATTGTATAGTATTGTTGTTCCACAACTAATCTGTGTTATATAGGTGTATATAAGGTAGTACAATATTGTATAGTATTGTTGTTACACAAGTAATCTGTGTTATATATATGTATATAAGTTAGTACAATATTGTATAGTATTGTTGTTCCACAAGTAACCTGTGCTATATAGGTGTATATAAGGTAGTACAATATTGTATATTATTGTTGTTCCACAAGTAACCTGTGCTATATAGGTGTATATAAGGTAGTACAATATTGTATAGTATTGTTGTTCCACAAGTAATCTGTGTTATATAGGTGTATATAAGGTAGTACAATATTGTATAGTATTGTTGTTCCACAAGTAACCTGTGCTATATAGGTGTATATAAGGTAGTACAATATTGTATAGTATTGTTGTTTTACAAGTAATCTGTATTACATAGGTGTATATAAGGTAGTACAATATTGTATAGTATTCTTGTTACACAAGTAATCTGTGTTATATAGGTGTATATAAGGTAGTACCATATTGTATAGTATTGTTGTTCCACAAGTAACCTGTGTTATATAGGTGTATATAAGGTAGTACCATATTGTATAGTATTGTTGTTCCACAAGTAACCTGTGTTATATAGGTGTATATAAGGTAGTACAATATTGTATAGTATTCTTGTTCCACAACTAATCTGTGTTATATAGGTGTATATAAGGTAGTACAATATTGTATAGTATTGTTGTTACACAAGTAATCTGTGTTATATATATGTATATAAGCTAGTACAATATTGTATAGTATTGTTGTTCCACAAGTAACCTGTGTTATATAGGTGTATATAAGGTAGTACCATATTGTATAGTATTGTTGTTGCACAAGTAATCTGAGTTATATAGGTGTATATAAGGTAGTACAATATTGTATAGTATTCTTGTTCCACAACTAATCTGTGTTATATAGGTGTATATAAGGTAGTACAATATTGTATAGTATTGTTGTTACACAAGTAATCTGTGTTATATATATGTATATAAGCTAGTACAATATTGTATAGTATTGTTGTTCCACAAGTAACCTGTGCTATATAGGTGTATATAAGGTAGTACAATATTGTATAGTATTGTTGTTCCACAAGTAACCTGTGCTATATAGGTGTATATAAGGTAGTACAATATTGTATAGTATTGTTGTTCCACAAGTAATCTGTGTTATATAGGTGTATATAAGGTAGTACAATATTGTATAGTATTGTTGTTGCACAAGTAATCTGAGTTATATAGGTGTATATAAGGTAGTACAATATTGTATAGTATTCTTGTTCCACAACTAATCTGTGTTATATAGGTGTATATAAGGTAGTACAATATTGTATAGTATTGTTGTTACACAAGTAATCTGTGTTATATATATGTATATAAGGTAGTACAATATTGTATAGTGTTGTTGTTACACAAGTAACCTGTGCTATATAGGTGTATATAAGGTAGTACAATATTGTATAGTGTTGTTGTTACACAAGTAACCTGTGCTATATAGGTGTATATAAGGTAGTACAATATTGTATAGTGTTGTTGTTTCACCAACATGGTGTGTGATACATATATAAAAATAAGTGTAATATGAATTATTGTATACTGTTGAGAAATTATATTTTTACCCAAATGTGGAATATTTTCTACTTTATATGCATCACTAAATTGTATCTTGTAAGGTTTATGATGATAAGATTCAGGTTTCGATACCTATGATGGCACAGTACAGGTAGCCCACTGTGGGGTTGGCACTCAGCAACAAATACACTGTGTATGAGAGGCAGAGTTTAACTTCTTATAAACTAATTGAACTTTAACCAAAATTGTGAGATATGTGTTCATTGCAATGATGCTCTTATATCCAAGTCTTGTTCTGTCTGAAGATGGTTATACTTGTACTAGTTTCATATCTATTTGCTACATAAATTAAACAGAATCTATTAAGATATATTTATACTAAAAGACAAGGTTTCTAATCCTTTTCTCTATCACACTTGAGATTTTCTTACTGGAAGTAGGTAGAAAGATCTGTAGCCAGTATGGCATTCTTCAGAACATTCATAACTCTGCTGTAGTCATCAGAACTCAGAGATTCAAAGATGTTGTGTCCCTTTCACAAATAAAACACAAGAAGAAATAAGTTCCAATATATCCTTAAGCTTCTGATGCTTTCAGTGTAAACATTTACATGATATTTAACCAAAATATACTGTGTTCGAAAGTTGTCAGGTTGTTCCCAAAATATTCCAATGAAGGGCAGTTCGTAGCATTCGTATGATAAATACAATATAATTGATCATATACTTTTTATAGTTTACAAACAAATCATGCACTGGAAGAGATTATTTTTGTCACAGAACAATAATGTGATATAAAAAGAAAGATTCTATAGCTGTTCTTGAAGTCAGATAACAGGGATACGATATTCTATTATGACAAATATTTACCATAGCAACACTGGTTTGAAAGTAAAATAACATTTCACATAATAAATATATTATAGCAACATTTAATATTTGTTGTGATGACAAATAAGTTTGTTATTATTTGCTATAGTTAAATTAAAAAGTCCTTACTTCACTCGATAAAATCATAACAGCGTGGTTAAAGTGGTGTTGTTCCATTGTTGCTTTATTTCCATACAGGAGAGCCAAAGCTGAGCCACTTCTACATGGTGCAATAAATATAGATGGTGTAGTGAACAATGAATTAAAATATGGATGGCAAAGTGAACAATAAGTTAATATATAGATGACATAGTAAATAATAAATCAATATATAGATGGCATAGTAAACAATAAATTAAAATATATATAGTATAGTAAACAATGAATTAAAATATACACAGTATAGTGAACAATAAATTAAAATATATATAGTATAGTAAACAATGAATTAAAATATACACAGTATAGTGAACAATAAATTAAAATATATATAGTATAGTAAACAATGAATTAAAATATACACAGTATAGTGAACAATAAATTAAAATATACATAGTATAGTAAACAATAAATTAAAATATACACAGTATAGTAAACAATAAATTAAAATATGGATGGCATAGTAAACAATAAAGCAAATTATGAATGGCACAGTAAACAATAAATTAAAATATGCATAGTGTAGTAATCAATGAATTAAAATATGGATGGCATGGTAAACAATAAATTAAAATATGGATGGCATAGTAAACAATAAATTAAAATATGGATGGCAAAGTGAACAATGCATTAAAATATAGATGGTATAGTAAACAATGAATTAAAATATGGATGGCATAGTAAACAATAAATTATAATATACACGGCAAAGTCAACAATAATTTCTATGTGGTTTATTATATTCGTCAAATGAAATCTAATTGAACTCTCACTTTTCTTGGAATGCATTATTTGTTCCTCTGTGGTCCAGATCGTGACACAGACAACCAACCATCATTCCCAGTACTTCCAGTTCTGTCAGGATAGACTTGAGTCCACAGTTCTGAAATATAACATACAGACCCAGTTGAGGTAAAAGTATTGCAATCTAGTTTATACTGGAAATAAAACTATAATATTTTCTGATATTAACTGAGTAATAAATTTATACAAACTAATAGAGAGATTAATAGAAACTAAGTAATTGGTTAGTACAAACTTGTTTGTTTGTTTTGAAATTCGTGCAAAGCTACTCGAGGGCTATCTGCGCTAGCCGTAACTAATTTAGCAGTGTAAGGCTGCTAGTCATCACCACCTACCACCAACTCTTTGAGAGGTTAATAGAAATTAATTAAGTGATTAGTAAAAACTATGTGACAGGTTGATATAAACTAATTAAGTGGTTAGTACAAACTATGTGAGAGGTTAATAGAAACTAATTAAGTGGTTAGTACAAACTATATGAGAGGTTAATAGAAACTAATTAAGTGGTTAGTACAAACTATATGAGAGATTAATAGAAACTAATTAAGTGGTTAGTACAAACTATATGAGAGGTTAATAGAAACTAATTAAGTGGTTGGTACAAACTATGTGAGAGGTTAATAGAAACTAATTAAGTGGTTGGTACAAACTATGTGAGAGGTTAATAGAAACTAATTAAGTGGTTAGTACGAACTATGTGAAAGGTTAATAAAAACTAATTAAGTGGTTAGTACAAACTATATGAGAGGTTACTAGAAACTAATTAAGTGGTTAGTACGAACTATGTGAGAGGTTAAAAGAAATTAGGTAAGTAGTTGATACCAACTATTTACAATGCAATAGAATTCATAACAATGTCTCAATAAACCACACTTGGTATAGTGTAATTATTATTAGATTCCTATTATGACAATGAGTGGTCAGAATATGAAATTAGTCACTTTACTACTTCGTAATTTATTTATTTGTATTACTGTAGAAACGTAAATTAATAATAATATATATTATTTTCTATATATATCAGTTTCTATATAACTAATTACAATTTAAAGAATGCTCTGACTTATAGAGTTGGAGAACTTGCATGGTGTAAATCAGCAACTTTGGGTTTTGTAAATAAAAAAAAAACCTACCACTAAGATTGAGAAGAAAACCTGAGCGACGTTGAAGGCATGACGCCAGTTGTGGTACGGTATATTTCGGTAGTTCTTTCTCACAGTTGTAAGAAACAGACAAAGTGCCTGTAATACAGTGTGAAAACACACATACGTAATGTATCGGAACATGTTTTATCATAATAACATCCAGAGAAGATGTAAAAATAAATGTTGTGACTCAAATATTTTTGTTTACTGTTAAATCGAAATATGGTAAATTTCTCTTCATTAATGGAGGTCAAAACACAAGGTATTAAAAATGTAGAAAACATCCAACTAACACTAAAGTGTCTCCACTAACAGTTATAAACTTACATCCAACTAACATCAGACTGTCTAGTAAGAGTTATAAATTTCCATCCAACTAACATCAGAGTGTCTAGTAACAGTTAATAACTTACATCCAACTAACACCAGAGTGTCTCCAGTAACAGTTATAAACTTATATCCAACTAACACCAGAGTGTCTCCAGTAACAGTTATTAACTTACATACATCTAACATTAGAGTATCCCATACTAACAGTTATTAACTTACATCCAACTGACATTGGAGTGTTTCCTACTAACAGTTATTAACTTACATCTAACAAACATTAGAGTGTCTCCTACCAACAATTGTTAACTTACATCCAACTAACATCAGAGTGTCTAGTAACAGTTATAAACTTACATCCATCTAACATCAGAGTGTCTCCAGTAACAGTTATTAACTTACATCCAACTAATATCAGAGTGTCTTCAGTAACAGTTATAAACTTACATCCAACTAACACCAGTGTCTCCAGTAACAGTTATAAACTTACATCCAACTAACACCAGAGTGTCTCCAGTAACAGTTATAAACTTACATCCAACTAACACCAGAGTGCCTCCAGTAACAGTTATAAATTTACATCCAAATAACACCAGAGTGTCTCCAGTAACAGTTATAAACCTACATCCAACTAACACCAGAGCATCTAGTAACAGTTTATAACTTACATCCAACTAACATCAGAGTGTCTCCTAGTAACAGTTATAAACTTACATCCAACTAACATCAGAGTCTCTAGTAACAGTTATAAACTTACATCTAACTAACATCAGAGTTTCTGGTAACAGTTACAAACTTACATCCAACTAACACCAGAGTGTCTCCAGTCACAGTTATAAACTTACATCCAACTAACACCAGAGTGTCTCCAGTAACAGTTATAAACCTACATCCAACTAACACCAGAGTGTCTTCAGTAACAGTTATAAACTTACATCCAACAAACACCAGAGTATCTCCAGTAACAGTTATAAACTTACATCCAACTAACTTCAGAGTGTCTCCAGTAACAGTTATAAACTTACAACCAACTAACATCAGAGTGTCTAGTAACAGTTAATAACTTACATCCAACTAACATCAGAGTGTCTCCAGTAACAGTTATAAACTTACATCCAACTAACATCAGAGTGTCTAGTAACAGTTATTAACTTACATCCAACTAACACCAGAGTGTCTCCAGTAACAGTTATAAACTTATATCCAACTAACACCAGAGTGTCTCCAGTAACAGTTATTAACTTACATACATCTAACATTAGAGTATCCCATACTAACAGTTATTAACTTACATCCAACTGACATTGGAGTGTTTCCTACTAACAGTTATTAACTTACATCTAACAAACATTAGAGTGTCTCCTACCAACAATTGTTAACTTACATCCAACTAACATCAGAGTGTCTTCAGTAACAGTTATAAACTTACATCCAACTAACATCAGAGTGTCTCCTAGTAACAGTTATAAACTTACATCCAACTAACATCAGAGTCTCTAGTAACAGTTATAAACTTACATCTAACTAACATCAGAGTTTCTGGTAACAGTTACAAACTTACATCCAACTAACACCAGAGTGTCTCCAGTCACAGTTATAAACTTACATCCAACTAACACCAGAGTGTCTCCAGTAACAGTTATAAACCTACATCCAACTAACACCAGAGTGTCTTCAGTAACAGTTATAAACTTACATCCAACAAACACCAGAGTATCTCCAGTAACAGTTATAAACTTACATCCAACTAACTTCAGTGTCTCCAGTAACAGTTATAAACTTACAACCAACTAACATCAGAGTGTCTAGTAACAGTTAATAACTTACATCCAACTAACATCAGAGTGTCTCCAGTAACAGTTATAAACTTACATCCAACTAACATCAGAGTGTCTAGTAACAGTTATTAACTTACATCCAACTAACATCAGAGTGTCTCCAGTAACAGTTATAAACTTGCATCCAACTAACATAAGAGTGTCTCGTAACAGTTAATAACTTACATCCAACTAACATCAGAGTGTCTAGTAACAGTTATTAACTTACATCCAACTAACATCAGAGTGTCTAGTAACAGTTATAAACTTACATCCAACTAACATCAGAGTGTATCCTAGTAACAGTTATAAACTTACATCCAACTAACACCAGAGTGTCTAGTAACAGTTATAAACTTACATCCAACTAACACCAGAGTGTCTCCAGTAACAGTTATAAACTTACATCCAACTAACACCAGAGTGTCTCCAGTAACAGTTGTAAACTTACATTCAACTAACATCAGAGTGTCTCCAGTAACAGTTATAAACTTACATCCAACTAACACCAGAGTGCCTCCAGTAACAGTTATAAATTTACATCCAAATAACACCAGAGTGTCTCCAGTAACAGTTATAAACCTACATCCAACTAACACCAGAGCATCTAGTAACAGTTTATAACTTACATCCAACTAACATCAGAGTGTCTCCTAGTAACAGTTATAAACTTACATCCAACTAACATCAGAGTCTCTAGTAACAGTTATAAACTTACATCTAACTAACATCAGAGTTTCTAGTAACAGTTACAAACTTACATCCAACTAACACCAGAGTGTCTCCAGTCACAGTTATAAACTTACATCCAACTAACACCAGAGTGTCTCCAGTAACAGTTATAAACTTACATCCAACTAACACCAGAGTGTCTTCAGTAAGAGTTATAAACTTACATCCAACAAACACCAGAGTATCTCCAGTAACAGTTATAAACTTACATCCAACTAACTTCAGAGTGTCTCCAGTAACAGTTATAAACTTACATCCAACTAACATCAGAGTGTCTAGTAACAGTTAATAACTTACATCCAACTAACATCAGAGTGTCTCCAGTAACAGTTATAAACTTACATCCAACTAACATCAGAGTGTCTCCAGTAACAGTTATAAACTTACATTTAACTAACATTAGTGTCTCCAGTAACAGTTATAAACTTACATCCAACTAACATAAGAGTGTCTCGTAACAGTTAATAACTTACATCCAACTAACATCAGAGTGTATCCTAGTAACAGTTATAAACTTACATCCAACTAACACCAGAGTGTCTAGTAACAGTTATAAACTTACATCCAACTAGCACCAGAGTGTCTCCAGTAACAGTTATAAACTTACATCCAACTAACACCAGAGTGTCTCCAGTAACACTTGTAAACTTACATTCAACTAACATCAGAGTGTCTCCAGTAACAGTTATAAACTTACATCCAACTAACATCAGTGTCTCCAGTAACAGTTATAAACTTACATCCAACTAACATCAGAGTGTCTAGTAACAGTTTATAACTTACATCCAACTAACATCAGAGTGCCTAGTAACAGTTATAAACTTACATCCATCTAACATCAGAGCGTCTCCAGTAACAGTTATTAACTTACATGCAACTAACATCAGAGTGTCTCCAGTAACAGTTATAAACATACATCCAACTAACATCAGAGTGTCTCCAGTAACAGTTATAAACTTACATCCAACTAACAGCAGAGTGTCTAGTAACAGTTATAAACTTACATCCAACTAACTTCAGTGTCTCTAGTAACAGTTATAAACTTACATCCAACTAACATGAGATTGTCTCGTAACGGTTATAAACTTACATCCAACTAACATCAGAGTGTCTCCAGTAACAGTTATAAACATACATCCAACTAACAGCAGAGTGTCTAGTAACAGTTATAAACTTACATCCAACTAACTTCAGTGTCTCTAGTAACAGTTATAAACTTACATCCAACTAACATAAGAGTGTCTCGTAACAGTTAATAACTTACATCCAACTAACATCAGAGTGTCTAGTAACAGTTACTAACTTACATCCAACTAACATCAGAGTGTCTAGTAACAGTTATAAACTTACATCCAACTAACATCAGAGTGTATTCTAGTAACAGTTATAAACTTACATCCAACTAACACCAGAGTGTCTAGTAACAGTTATAAACTTACATCCAACTAACACCAGAGTGTCTCCAGTAACAGTTATAAATTTACATCCAAATAACACCAGAGTGTCTCCAGTAACAGTTATAAACCTACATCCAACTAACACCAGAGCATCTAGTAACAGTTTATAACTTACATCCAACTAACATCAGAGTGTCTCCTAGTAACAGTTATAAACTTACATCCAACTAACATCAGAGTCTCTAGTAACAGTTATAAACTTACATCTAACTAACATCAGAGTTTCTAGTAACAGTTACAAACTTACATCCAACTAACACCAGAGTGTCTCCAGTCACAGTTATAAACTTACATCCAACTAACACCAGAGTGTCTCCAGTAACAGTTATAAACCTACATCCAACTAACACCAGAGTGTCTTCAGTAACAGTTATAAACTTACATCCAACAAACACCAGAGTATCTCCAGTAACAGTTATAAACTTACATCCAACTAACTTCAGCGTGTCTCCAGTAACAGTTATAAACTTACATCCAACTAACATCAGAGTGTCTAGTAACAGTTATTAACTTACATCCAACTAACATCAGAGTGTCTCCAGTAACAGTTATAAACTTACATTTAACTAACATTAGTGTCTCCAGTAACAGTTATAAACTTACATCCAACTAACATAAGAGTGTCTCGTAACAGTTAATAACTTACATCCAACTAACATCAGAGTGTCTAGTAACAGTTATTAACTTACATCCAACTAACATCAGAGTGTATCCTAGTAACAGTTATAAACTTACATCCAACTAACACCAGAGTGTCTAGTAACAGTTATAAACTTACATCCAACTAACACCAGAGTGTCTCCAGTAACAGTTATAAACTTACATCCAACTAACACCAGAGTGTCTCCAGTAACACTTGTAAACTTACATTCAACTAACATCAGAGTGTCTCCAGTAACAGTTATAAACTTACATCCAACTAACATCAGAGTGTCTAGTAACAGTTTATAACTTACATCCAACTAACAGCAGAGTGTCTCCACTAACAGTTATAAACTTACATGCAACTAACATCAGAGTGTCTAGTAACAGTTATAAACTTACATCCATCTAACATCAGAGCGTCTCCAGTAACAGTTATTAACTTACATGCAACTAACATCAGAGTGTCTCCAGTAACAGTTATAAACTTACATTTAACTAACATTAGTGTCTCCAGTAACAGTTATATACTTACATCCAACTAACATCAGAGAGTCTCCAGTAACAGTTATAAACTTACATCCAACTAACTTCAGTGTCTCCAGTAACAGTTATAAACTTACATCCAACTAACATCAGAGTGTCTAGTAACAGTTTATAACTTACATCCAACTAACATAAGAGTGTCTCGTAACAGTTAATAACTTACATCCAACTAACACCAGAGTGTCTCCAGTCACAGTTATAAACTTACATCCAACTAACACCAGAGTGTCTCCAGTAACAGTTATAAACCTACATCCAACTAACATCAGAGTGTCTCCAGTAACAGTTATAAACTTACATCCAACTAACATCAGAGTGTCTAGTAACAGTTATAAACTTACATCCAACTAACACCAGAGTGTCTTCAGTAACAGTTATAAACTTACATCCAACAAACACCAGAGTATCTCCAGTAACAGTTATAAACTTACATCCAACTAACTTCAGAGTGTCTCCAGTAACAGTTATAAACTTACATCCAACTAACATCAGAGTGTCTCCAGTAACAGTTATAAACTTACATCCATCTAACATCAGAGCGTCTCCAGTAACAGTTATTAACTTACATGCAACTAACATCAGAGTGTCTTCAGTAACAGTTATAAACTTACATTTAACTAACATTAGTGTCTCCAGTAACAGTTATATACTTACATCCAACTAACATCAGAGTGTCTCCAGTAACAGTTATAAACTTACATCCAACTAACTTCAGTGTCTCCAGTAACAGTTATAAACTTACATCCAACTAACATAAGAGTGTCTCGCAACAGTTAATAACTTACATCCAACTAACATCAGAGTGTCTAGTAACAGTTATAAACTTACATCCAACTAACACCAGAGTGTCTCCAGTAACAGTTATAAACTTACATCCAACTAACACCAGAGTGTCTCCAGTAACACTTGTAAACTTACATTCAACTAACATCAGAGTGTCTAGTAACAGTTTATAACTTACATCCAACTAACATCAGAGTGTCTCCAGTAACAGTTATAAACTTACATCCAACTAACATCAGAGTGTCTCCAGTAACAGTTATAAACTTACATCCAACTAACATCAGAGTGTCTAGTAACAGTTTATAACTTACATCCAACTAACAGCAGAGTGTCTAGTAACAGTTATAAACTTACATCCAACTAACTTCAGTGTCTCTAGTAACAGTTATAAACTTACATCCAACTAACATAAGAGTGTCTCGTAACAGTTAATAACTTACATCCAACTAACATCAGAGTGTCTAGTAACAGTTACTAACTTACATCCAACTAACATCAGAGTGTCTAGTAACAGTTATAAACTTACATCCAACTAACATCAGAGTGTATTCTAGTAACAGTTATAAACTTACATCCAACTAACACCAGAGTGTCTAGTAACAGTTATAAACTTACATCCAACTAACACCAGAGTGTCTCCAGTAACAGTTATAAACTTACATCCAACTAACACCAGAGTGTCTCCAGTAACACTTGTAAACTTACATTCAACTAACATCAGAGTGTCTAGTAACAATTATAAACTTACATCCATCTAACATCAGAGCGTCTCCAGTAACAGTTATTAACTTACATGCAACTAACATCAGAGTCTCTCCAGTAACAGTTATAAACTTACATACAACTAACATCAGAGTGTCTCCTAGTAACAGTTGTTAACTTACATACATCTAACATTAGAGTATCCCATAGTAACAGTTATTAACTTACATCCAACTAACATTAAAGTGTCTCCTACTAACAGTTAATAACTTACATCCAACTAACATTAGAGCGTCTCCTACTAACAGTTATTAACTTACATGCAACTAACATCAGAGTGTTTCTAGTAACAGTTATTAACTTACATCCAACTAATATTAGAGTGTCTCCTAGTAACAGTTGTTAACTTACATCCAACTAACATCTGAGTGTCTCCAGTAACAGTTATAATCTTACATCCAACTAACACCAGAGTGTCTAGTAACAGTCATAAACTTACATCCAACTAACATCAGAGTGTTTCTTGTAACAGTTATTAACTTACATCCAACTAATATTAGAGTGTCTCCTAGTAACAGTTGTTAAATTACATTCAACTAACATCTGAGTGTCTCCAGTAACAGTTATAAACTTACATCCAATTAACATTATAGTGTCTCTAATAACATTTATTAACTTACATCCAACTAACAGTAGAGTGTTCCGTACTAACAGTTATTAACTTACATCCAACTAACATTAGAGTGTCTCCTACTAACAGTTATTAACTTACATCCAACTAACATTAGAGTGTCTCCTACTAACAGTTATTAACTTACATCCAACTGACATTGGAGTGTTTCCTACTAACAGTTATTAACTTACATGCATCTAACATTAGAGTGTCTCCTACTAACAGTTATTAACTTACATCCAACTAACATTAGAGTGTCTCCTACTAACAGTTATTAACTTACATCCAACTGACATTGGAGTGTTTCCTACTAACAGTTGTTAACTTACATCCAACTAACATTCGAGTGTCTCCTAGTAACAGTTGTTAACTTACATCCAACTGACATTGGAGTGTTTCCTACTAACAGTTATTAACTTACATCCAACTGACATTGGAGTGTTTCCTACTAACAGTTGTTAACTTACATCCAACTAACAGTGTCTCCTAGTAACAGTTGTTAACTTACATCCAACTAACATTAGTGTCTCCTAGTAACAGTTGTTAACTTACATCCAACTAACAGTGTCTCCTACTAACAGTTATTAGCTTAGATCCAACTAACAGTAGAGTGTCTCCTAGTAACATTTGTTAACTTACGTCAAACTGACATTACAGTGTCTTCTAACAACACTTATTAAATTACACCCAACTGTCAGTATCTTACATTACAATGTTTCTTAATAACAGTTATTAAATTACACCAAACTGTAAGTAACTGACATTACAATGTCTTCTAAGAACAGTTATTAAATTACACCAAACTGTAAGTAACTGACATTACAATGACTTCTAACAACAGTTATTACATTACACCCAACTGTAAGTACTTTACATTACAATGCTTCTTAATAACAGTTATTAAATTACACCAAACTGTAAGTAACTGACATTACAATGACTTCTAACAACAGTTATTACATTACACCCAACTGTAAGTACTTTACATTACAATGTTTCTTAATAACAGTTATTAAATTACACCAAACTGTAAGTAACTGACATTACAATGACTTCTAACAACAGTTATTACATTACACCCAACTGTAAGTATTTTACATTACAATGCTTCTTAATAACAGTTATTAAATTACACCAAACTGTAAGTAACTGACATTACAGTGTCTTCTAACAACAGTTATTACATTACACCCTACTGTCAGTATCTTACATTGCAATGTTTCTTAACAACAGTTATTAAATTACACCAAACTGTCTCTGAAATTACAATGTCTTCTAACAACAGTTATTACATTACACCAAACTGTAAGTACCTTACATCACAATGCTTCTTAATAACAGTTATTAAATTACACCAAACTGTAAGTAACTGACATTACAGTGTCTTCTAACAACAGTTATTACATTACACCCTACTGTCAGTATCTTACATTACAATGTTTCTTAATAACAGTTATTAAATTACACCAAACTGTAAGTAACTGACATTACAATGTATTCTAACAACAGTTATTACATTACACCCTACTGTCAGTATCTTACATTACAATGTTTCTTAATAACAGTTATTAAATTACACCAAACTGTAAGTAACTGACATTACAATGTCTTCTAACAACAGTTATTACATTACACCCTACTGTCAATATCTTACATTACAATGTTTCTTAATAACAGTTATTAAATTACACCAAACTGTAAGTATCTGACATTACAATGACTTCTAACAACAGTTATTACATTACACCCTACTGTCAGTATCTTATATTACAATGTTTCTTAATAACAGTTATTAAATTACAGGAAACTGTAAGTAACTGACATTACAATGTCTTCTAACAACAGTTATTAAATTACACCAAACTGTATCTGAAATTACAATGTATTCTAACAACAGTTATTACATTACACCCTACTGTCAGTATCTTACATTACAATGTTTCTTAATAACAGTTATTAAATTACACCAAACTGTAAGTATTTGACATTACAATGACTTCTAACAACAGTTATTACATTACACCCAACTGTAAGTACTTTACATTACAATGCTTCTTAATAACAGTTATTAAATTACACCAAACTGTAAGTAACTGACATTACAGTGTCTTCTAACAACAGTTATTACATTACACCCTACTGTCAGTATCTTACATTGCAATGTTTCTTAACAACAGTTATTAAATTACACCAAACTGTCTCTGAAATTACAATGTCTTCTAACAACAGTTATTACATTACACCCTACTGTCAGTATCTTATATTACAATGTTTCTTAATAACAGTTATTAAATTACACCAAACTGTACTGACATTACAATGTCTTCTAACAAGAGTTATTACATCAGACCCTACTGTCAATATCTTACATTATAATGTTTCTTAATAACAGTTATTAAATTACACCAAACTGTAAGTAACTGACATTACAGTGTCTTCTAACAACAGTTATTACATTACACCCTACTGTCAGTATCTTACATTGCAATGTTTCTTAATAACAGTTATTAAATTACACCAAACTGTAAGTAACTGACATTACACTGTTCCTTAACAACAGCTTTAAATTACACCCAACTGCACGTATCAGACATTACAATGTTCCTTAACAACAGTTATTAGATTACACACAACTGTAAGTACCTTACATTAGAATATTTCCTTGCAACAGTTATTAAATGACACCCAATTGCAAGTATTTCACTTCACATTTTTCAGAGCAGTTGTTACTAAACCACAACTCCTTTTGTCTTCTTTGCTTTCTAGATTCCACACAACATAAAACTTCATCTTTATCGAGTTTGTGTTTGTGTTTTTCTTATAACAAAGCCACATCGGGCTATCTGCTGAGCCCACTGAGGGGAATCGAACCTCTGATTTTAGCGTTATAATTCCGGAGACATACCACTGTACTAGTGAAGGGCTATCTTTATCGAACTACTAGTGTTCTGATACTCACTGTCTCGTCAATATTGAACTTTGATAAGAGATCCAAGTCCTCGAACATCTGGATAGCTGCTATCACCATCTCATCTGATGTCAAAGAGAAGTCATCAAACTTCGTACTTCTCAGTTGCCAGCTGCTCACCTGCGCCACCTGACGGTCCTGGTTAATTAGAGGCAAAGTGATATTTTCATTAGATAACACAGAACACGTTAGTAGGTTCGGTTAATGCTTAGAATCAATGCAACATTAAAATGAACTGTATATATCTTTATGGTTAACCAGTTAATCTATACCAACTTCGACTATTTTAAGGAATAAACTTAACCAATAAAACATCAGTGTTGAAACTAGATAACATGTGTTAGTGATGAGAGTTTTTACATCCATTGTAATAATACTTTCTTTGTGTTGTCTAATAATAAAACAGAAGTTTACGTTAAAGATAGACAATTATTATAATAAACTATTTTTGTCACGTGACTATCATAAACAAAATTTCAGCTATATTCACGTGGCTATTATACAAAATGATTTTTTTTTTGTTACGTGACTATCACAAACAGTTTCGGTTATATTTCGATTTTTTTATTATGTTAATGTCATAAACAATTTCGGCTTCATTCACGTGACCATTATGAGAAGTGTTTCGGTTTTCGTAACAGTTGTAAAAAATACATTCAGAATATCTGACCATACCAGAGAAAAACACGTGACAAAACGTACTGTCCCAAGTTTTAATTCGTCTGACACTGATCGTCCAAATGTTCCTCACTGGTACGAGGTTGTTTTACAAAATCATTCGCTGTTGCACAATTAGGGCATGTGTCTAAAGCACCCTCTAGTGTGCAAATATGTTATCATACACTCCCACTGTTACGAAACATTTGTTTTAATAAACTCTAAGCTGTTAAGCAGTTGACTGGATTTATAGGCACTTAGATAACTAAATGCTATGAGGCTTAGCAGGTCCTTTGCAATGCCTTAATAATGTTTCTTACGACAAATAATACCTTAATTAGTTTTGTGCTGGAGAGAACAAAGTTTATAAAACATTGGTTGAAAAAAGTTGCTCTTTCCTAAACTAAAAACATAAAATCAAGACTTTCATTCTTGATAGAAGTTAGTAACTTTCATTTTCGGTTAGGCTTAATAATTTTAGGTGTAAATCAGTGGATGGTAAACAAACAAGGCTTAACACAACCGACTCTGTGATTTTGTATTTACTTACTTCTAGGTCGTATTTATCGTTCAGCGACATACAGTTTAACTTTTAGAAAAAAATATTTGTAAACTGGAACCTGGATATTTATAAACATGAATATATAAATGCTGATATAAATAATTATTGAAACACGCAAGTGTTACAATGGTTAAGAGTAACTAGCTAATGGATTTATTAATGTTACAAAACAATATCATGGAGAATAAGTAACTACGTTTCACAACAGTTTTCACGCCACCATACAATGTACGATATTGTTCATCACGTCTTGTAGTACATCTCATATATTGTTCCTCACGCCTTGTAGTACATCTCATATATTGTTTCTCACGCCTTGTAGTACATTTAATATATTGTTTCTCACGCCTTGTAGTACATCTCATATATTGTTCCTCATGCCTTGTAGTACATCTCATATATTGTTCATCACGTCTTGTAGTACATCTCATACGTTGTTCCTTATGCCTTGTAGTACATCTCATATATTGTTCCTCACGCCTTGTAGTACATCTCATATATTGTTCCTCACGCCTTGTAGTACATCTCATATATTGTTCCTCACGCCTTGTAGTACATCTCATATATTGTTTCTCACGCCTCGTATAACATCTCATTTATTGTTTCTCACGCCTTGTAGTACATTTAATATATTGTTCCTCACGCCTTGTAGTACATCTCATATATTGTTCCTCACGCCTTGTAGTACATTTCATGCATTGTCCCTCACGCCTTGTAGTACATCTCATATATTGTTCCTCACGCCTTGTAGTACATCTCATATTTCTACCGGTTGACTTAATTACTTTTCCCACTTTTACATAAATCCGTGTATCCCTAAGAATGTTTATATCAGGGCTTTGTACAGACTAAGATATTGTTTCACCACATTTACTGTATGCTTGAAATCACCTTATTTCTGGAACGTGAATTCTCATCTGATGAACAGTGCTTCTTGAGATTAGAATCTACCTGTACCCATCAGCAGCTAGTGTGCTATCAATTTTGTTAGATCACCGATAATGTCAGACTTGTATTAATTCTCCATCATGTTTCACTATAGATGTTGTACATTGATTACGAGTGGATTAATTTATCCAATGTCCATTTCAACCTTTTGTCTCACTTACCTCTTCTCATCAGGGTTTTTCGAGCAGTTATACACAAAGTGAGACCATTTCATGCTAATAGGTAATTTGTTCTACTCCACATAACATTTACACCAGTATTTACAATGAGGTTGTAGGCAGTATCTAAACTAGACCTTTGTCTATCCTGTAAATAACACATCCTTAGATACTTCAGTTTGCTTTAGAAGAGTTCCAGTATTCCACTTTGACCACTTCTATTAATGGCAGCGCCAGCTTGAAAGTCTTAAAAAAGTTCTTACCAAAGGCACTGCCACAATATTTTCCCATGGAATATCCTTGGCCAGACAAAACTCTGATTTCTACACGCTTGTCATCGAAGATATTTCACTCTTGAGAACCATGACTGAAACAACACTACCACTACTGGGCATAGTATTCCTGCTTGTACTTTACGGTGCGAGATATCAACATGTAACTGTAACTCCGTTGGAATTAACTTTGATACGAATAAGTGATGGCTTTTATGTACCATTTGTCTCTTATACCTCTCTCCTCAGCTTTCCTATAGTTAGTTATAGAACTTTAAACAACAATAATATGGTAATAAAGACGAATTTCACCGTTTATTTGAGTGAAATGTAAAACATTTGTTCTACAACTTTAGTTATTTCTTGACATCTACATTATAACGTCTCATATACACAGAAACAAATATTACTCTCATTTTAAAGTTATTTCATATTCTGTCAATAATATTGTGACACAAGTTTACTTCAGAAACCTCAATGTGCATGTTATTACTGAATGGAAACGTAAAGAAATACGCTTAATCTTACCAAGTATTTCTTGATATCTTTGGGAGTTGCCGTAGCATGATAAGAGATAACCTGTAACAGAATACTCAAGTTAGGCTTAATAACAAACTATCTTGATATTATCGGAGGATAAAGTAGCATGATAAGAGATAACCTGTAACAGAATAATCAAGTTAGGCTTAATAACAGACTATCTTGATATTACCTGGGAATATAGTAGCATGATAAGAGATAACCTGTAACAGAATATTCAAGTTAGGCTTAATAACAAACTATCTTGATATTATCGGAGGATAAAGTAGCATGATAAGAGATAACCTGTAACAGAATAATCAAGTTAGGCTTAATAACAGACTATCTTGATATTACCTGGGAATATAGTAGCATGATAAGAGATAACCTGTAACAGAATAATCACGTTAGGCTTAATGAAAATAATTATCTTGATATCTTTGGGGAATACACCAGCACGATAAGAGATAACTTAAAATAGGTAAGCTAGGTTTTACAGAGGGTAAACGTTTAAATATTTGACAAAAACGAAATATACCACAAATAGAAATCATTAACACTCACCTCAATCGCAACTTTCTGACGAGCCATAGCTTTTTCCAGCTCACTATACATGAGGGTGTTGTTGATCCCAAGTCCACAGAATAACGTAAAAGCCTAGAAACAATGTTTTAGGTGAAATTAATCACAAAGAGAATTTAGCACAAAAATATGTGAAAGGAAACTATTCTGTAACACAATTTTATCATTCCTTGTCAGTAAGTCTCCGTTAATAGTGTCAATTGAAGCCACAGAATGTGTGGAATTAATTAATTAATTAAAATTTAAAAACATAATGTTCGACAAACTCTGAGAGACTAAATCATGGTAATCTTGGTGACAGTCGGTACTTACATGCAGAACTGATAAACTAAATCATGGTAATCTTGGTGACAGTCGGTACTTACATGCAGAACTGATGGACTAAATCATGGTAATCTTGGTGACAGTCGGTACTTACATGCAGAACTAATAAACTGAATCATGGTAATCTTGGTGACAGTCAGTACTTACATGCAGAACTGATAAACTAAATCATGGTAATCTTGGTGACGGTCGGTACTTACATGCAGAACTGATAAACTAAATCATGGTAATCTTGGTGACAGTCGGTAATTACATGCAGAACTGATTCTGAACAATTCTATTCACTAAAGTAAGTTTAAAACATCCAGGTTAATTTATTTCCCTTTTCACCACCTGAACAAGCAGAGCAAAGAAATCACTTTTACAGGGGCTACTCAAAGTTTGGGTCGTACTTGAAATATGGTTTCATCTCCAATAAAACTAATAACGTATAGCAGAGAATTCACTTTTACATGGACCTCTCGAGGTTTGACGTCGTACATAAATATAGTTTGATCTCCACTAAAACTAATAACGTAAAGCAGATAAATAACTTTTACATGGACCTCTCGAGGTTTGACGTCGTACATAAATATAGTTTTATCTTCAATAAAACTAACAACGTATAGCAGATAAATAACTTTTACATGGACCTCTCGAGGTTTGACGTCGTACATAAATATAGTTTTATCTTCAATAAAACTAACAACGTATAGCAGATAAATCACTTTTACTCGATGCGTGTTGTCGCACACGTGTGATGTTCGTTTATACTGGAGAAGAATTCATAGCTTCTAAAGTTCATTCTATGCAATACGTACTTATGGCTTTCTCTAGGACTGACACGACCTATTAACTAGGTGATTACCCTTTATGATCAGCTACTGTCAGATGAAGCCATACGAATGAAAAAATACTTCGTTAACACAAAATCACCAAGCGGCCGATCGCAGAACTAGATGGGATTAAGTTCGAATCGAAGAAGAGAAATATACACTTTTAATTGTTGAACACTAACATTAAAGTACGTTAGCTATCAGTCTATGTGAAAAACATGTAAGTTTGGTGAGATATCGGTTTAATATAGATAACACTATTAATTTTAATTTTTCTACGTCAGCCACCGGTTTAGCCACGAAAAACACAAACCTTTAAACTTCGTACGTAAGCTGTCATCTTAACTAACTTTATAATTTCATTGTATAGAATTCTAATAGAACTCGTGGTCCTTATTTCAACATGATTAAACTTACGTACGAAGATAATTTATAAACAAGAAATACGTGATGATTTTAATACAAAATAGTCCATGACTGCGCAAAACATTCGTGTAAAATAATATTGAAACAGAAACACGTGCGTTCGTTCTTCCTATTTTACGTAGAATCACTTAATGGGAAGTTTTTTTTCTAGTGACACCAAAATAAGCCTTTTTATAGCAGTTAATATATGAAAAATCGTGACTGTTATTAAAAGGCTTTGTAGAAATTCGTACAAATGATCCTGAGGGAAATAATCTTACGCCAAATAAATATCTTTAATACACAAACAGGGAAATAGGAAGATAATCCATGATATTTTAACCAGGTGATATGGTCCATCAATGTGTCAGCCAAAACTGATATAACTTTTAATACCAAATATTTCGTTATAGTCCCTGGTATTCCTCGTAAATTCTAACATACCTTTACACTTGCAAACACTGCTAGCGTGTATCCACTGTAAAACTTTATCCTGATTATTTAACATGATAATTATTATTAACATCTTTACCAATAATACACTTGCAAACACTGCTGGCGTGTATCCGCTGTAAAACTTTATCCGGGTTATTTAAAATGACAATTAATATTAACCTCAAATAGTTGTTCGTCGTTCTCGTCGAAGAGAAGACCGTCTGTTCGATTAATAATGGTGGCGACACCTGGAAAACGAAAATGTTTTTAAAATTTTGCATTTAAAAAATTATCGAATGGATTTCTATTAAACTAAAAAAGATAAAATAAGAACATAACTACAACTTTAAAACTGTCATTTGCATACATTTGATTAAGTATTAATTATTAAACTATAAAGTAATTTCTTAATATTTGAAATACTTCTAAAACTCTAAACACCATAATAGGTGAAACTTTTTAAAATAGCTATTATAATTAATATTATTATTAAGATAAATTATCGAATTAGGTGATGAACAAATTTTTGTGCTGACATTAAAATGACATTTACCAATTATTTTGTAATTTCTTTCTCTGACTGGCATACATAACAGTGACCGGATATGACGACCCGAGTCTTCCGGTATCTGAAATGAGTAAAAACTGTCACTAAAACTGTACATCTGATGACCATAAGAATCATATGCCGAACGTTTATTTATTTGCTACCAGACTTAACAATGAAAATACATTTTTAATCACTGAATATAAAATAAAAATTCAAGGTTACTGCGAAACTGCTAGACATACAATTATTTATTAGCTTTACGTTAAAAACACACACACACACTTGTTAACATTCGTTCTAACACGACTGGTTTAAATATTGTATCTAAAACAAGTCACTGTCAGCGGAAGTTAAACACCAGATGTTGTCGGACGAACATTCTTCCTCGTCGCACCAAACATGCTCGATCTTTCAGGTTATAATGTGACAGTCGATCCCACCACTCGTTGGTAAAAGGGTAGCCCAAATGTTGGCAGTGGGTGGTGATGACATAACCTCAAGTCTTGCAATACTAAATTAGGGACGACTAGGCAGACAGCTCTGGCGTAACTCAATACTAGATTAGGGACGACTAGGCAGATAGCTCTGGCGTGACTCAATACTAAATTAGGGACGACTAGGCAGATAGCTCTCACGTAACTCAATACTAAATTAGGGACGACTAGGCAGATAGCTCTGGCGTGTCTCAATACTAAATTAGGGACGACTAGACAGATTGCTCTCACGTAACTCAATACTAAATTAGGGACGACTAGGCAGATAGCTCTGGCGTGACTCAATACTAAATTAGGGACGACTAGGCAGATAGCTCTCACGTAACTCAATACTAAATTAGGGACGACTAGGCAGATAGCTCTGGCGTAACTCAATACTAAATTATGGACGACTAGGCAGATAGCTCTGGCGTGACTCAATACTAAATTAGGGACGACTAGGCAGATAGCTCTCACGTAACTCAATACTAAATTAGGGACGACTAGACAGATAGCTCTCGCGTAACTTTGAGCGAAATTGCACACTAAACTTTCCAAAAAACAATGAAAGACAAAAATTACGAAAGATGTATTGTGAAACAAAGTACCAAATACCTTTCTAAAACATAGTTTATTAGTATAACTTAATTTTACCGTATTCTAAACAATCAAAATAGCTATTTAGACAACTTGGTAGCCACGTAGCTTTTGTTCTTCGTAATGAAACTGGAAGGTATTTAAGGCTATTAAAAGAAAACAGTATATGTCAAGTTAATAATGTTCTTCTTCCCCATTTGGTTATTAAACAAATAATCAACTGTGTTTTAACATTAAATATATTATTCAAAGTATTATTCTCTGTTTGGATAAAAATGGCGTATTTTTCAAGAGGTAAGGATATTTCTGTTAATAATTTCTCAAACAATAAATACCTTAAAAACACTCCAATCAAATATACAAGTACGTGTATAGAACAGAAGACACTACAGTCGAAGATACAAGTACGTGTATAGAACAGAAGACACTTCAGTCAGAGATACAAGTACGTGTATAGAACAGAAGACACTTCAGTCGGAGATACAAGTACGTGTATAGACCAGAAGACACTTCAGTCAGAGATACAAGTACGTGTATAGACCAGAAGACACTTCAGTCAGAGATACAAGTACGTGTATAGACCAGAAGACACTTCAGTCAGAGATACAAGTACGTGTATAGACCAGAAGACACTTCAGTCGGAGATACAAGTACGTGTATAGAACAGAAGACACTTCAGTCGGAGATACAAGTACGTGTATAGACCAGAAGACACTTCAGTCGGAGATACAAGTACGTGTATAGAACAGAGGACACTTCAGTCGGAGATACAAGTACGTGTATAGAACAGAAGACACTTCAGTCGGAGATACAAGTACGTGTATAGAACAGAAGACACTTCAGTCAGAGATACAAGTACGTGTATAGAACAGAAGACACTTCAGTCAAAGATACAAGTACGTGTATAGACCAGAAGACACTTCAGTCGGAGATACAAGTACGTGTATAGAACAGAAGACACTTCAGTCCGAGATACAAGTACGTGTATAGACCAGAAGACACTTTAGTCCGAGATACAAGTACGTGTATAGAACAGAAGACACTTCAGTCAGAGATACAAGTACGTGTATAGACCAGAAGACACTTCAGTCAGAGATACAAGTACGTGCATAGAACAGACGACACTTCAGTCGGAGATACAAGTACGTGTATAGAACAGACGAAACTTTTTACTGAGTATTACTATACAGTAAATGTAATTACTGTTTTACTGTATTACTATACTCAGTAATACCAGTGGAAGAAACACTTTCAAGGCTAATATTTTAATGTTACCCTGCACTAACCTTGATGGGATCGCTAACATTCAGTACTTCTCCTGTGGAAGCAACTCGTTTAGCAAAACGAAGAAGTTCTGTGGACGTTTCTGACTGTGGTTCTGGAGTGAAACTGAAAATTAAATATTTATATTATAAAAACGAGTTCATGTTAATGTTAAAATATTACAAAAAAAACCGTATTGGTGAAAGCTTGACACTGTAACTAGTTAGTTAGAGAAAATAACGGAAATTTATTTCACCATAATGCTTTTGTCTTCACAAGATAAAAAATTCCCGAAATTACGGAACACTGGAATACACTTTCTTACATGGTACATATTGTAAATGTTTTCAGTGACAACATAATCCACAAAGGTCGTGATTACTTCTTTCCTAAAGTCGTGGAATCTAATATTGAATTTGTTAATAAACATGAGACTTAGAGAAACAGCAATAGGTTTCTTATCAAGTTTGTGACCTAAAGGAACTGAAAATAAATACCATGATTTATGAAATCAAAATAAAGTGAATTTAGTTTCTTATGAACTATGAAACCAGATAAAGTTGAATTTAGTTTTTTATAAACTTATGACAGCATGAGAAAGTGAATTTAGTTTCTTATGGAACTTATGAAACCAAAAAAAAGCGAATTTAGTTTCTTATGAACTATGAAACCAAAATAAAGTGAATTTAGTTTATTATGAAACTTATGAAACAAAAAGAAGTTGAATTTAGTTTCTTATAAACTTATAACACCAAAGAAAGTGAAGTTAGTTTTTTTTAAACTTATGACACCAAAAGAAAGTGAATTTAGTTTCTTATAAACTTATGATACCAAGAGGAATTAAATTTAGTTTCTTATGAACTATGAAACCAAAAGAAACTGAATGTAGTTTGTTTTTGAAACCAATGTAATCTAAAAGTTACACGTATTCTAACTAAATTCTCAGATTTCCCTTTGATTATCTTAAGATATTTATAGAGGTTGAGACATAACTTTGCATCATCTATAATTTATAGAGGTTGAGACACAACTTGGCATCATCTATAATTTAATAGAGGTTGAGACATAACTTGGCATCATCTATAATTTTATAGAGGTTGAGACATAACTTGGCATCATCTATAATTTATAGAGCTTGAGACATAACTTGGCATCATCTATAATTTAATAGAGGTTGAGACACAACTTGGCATCATCTATAATTTAATAGAGGTTGAGACATAACTTTGCATCATCTATAATTTAATAGAGGTTGAGACATAACTTGGCATCATCTATAATTTATAGAGGTTGAGACATAACTTGGCATCATCTATAATTTAATAGAGGTTGAGACACAACTTGGCATCATCTATAATTTAATAGAGGTTGAGACATAACTTGGCATCATCTATAATTTAATAGAGGTTGAGACATAACTTGGCATCATCTATAATTTATAGAGGTTGAGACATAACTTGGCATCATCTATAATTTAATAGAGGTTGAGACATAACTTGGCATCATTTATAATTTAATAGAGGTTGAGACACAACTTGGCATCATCTATAATTTAATAGAGGTTGAGACACAACTTGGCATCATCTATAATTTAATAGAGGTTGAGACATAACTTGGCATCATCTATAATTTAATAGAGGTTGAGACATAACTTGGCATCATCTATAATTTAATAGAGGTTGAGACATAACTTGGCATCATCTATAATTTATAGAGGTTGAGACATAACTTGGCATCATTTATAATTTATAGAGGTTGAGACATAACTTGGCATCATCTATAATTTATAGAGGTTGAGACATAACTTTGCATCATCTATAATTTGATAGAGGTTGAGACATAACTTGGCATCATCTATAATTTATAGAGGTTGAGACATAACTTGGCATCATCTTTACACTAACGAAAAGAAAAGGAAAAAGTTAAAAAATATTTCAAAGTTTTTAGGTCTTGAACATGAATTATGTTTAGTAAATTAAAGTGATGTACTCAGGTTAAAGTTAGAATATAGTGAAGGATACATATCTTTACCTTACCTTGTGTCGGGGGACATTGGAGCGAGGGGTGGAGATGATAGCTCAAATGTCTTTGAAAATTTCACATTCTGTAAAATTTTTCAGTTGTTTTAACTTAAAAAATATTAATAACATGGATGTATTAATCCTAAACAGATAGTCCTATAACAAAGTATATACAAAGTGCTGTTAGTCAAAACTAAGTATCAAATAATATTATTTTTATACACTCTGCTTTAAGAAAAGGTCGTCAGGAGTTATTAAATAAACTTGTAATTCTAGTTTAAAACTGGTTATGAAAGAGTATCTATAAAACATGTTATTCTGGTTTAAAACTGGTGATGAAAGAGTATCTATAAAACACGTTGTTCTGGTTTAAAACTGGTTATGAAAGAGTATCTATAAAACATGTTGTTCTGGTTTAAAACTGGTGATGAAAGAGTATCTATAAAACATGTTGTTCTGGTTTAGAACTGGTTATGAAAGAGTATCTATAAAACATGTTGTTCTGGTTTAAAACTGGTTAAGAAATAGTATATATAAAACATGTTATTCTTGTTATCTTATTGTTAATCGTTTTATAGCAAAGCCACATTGGGCTATCTGCCTTGTCCACCTCCGGGAATCGAATTGTAAATCCATGAACGTAGCGCTGATACATGTGGGGACTTTCTGGTTATTGAAATAAATAAGTTGACAACTGTGTTCGAGCTTCATTAACCAGATAAGAAACGTTTTTTTCTTGCTTTCTAACATTTTGTATTCAAAATGTTGAGTACATTATATTAAAGCGATTTTATATACATGTAAAACGGCTGGTATGAGTTGAGAAATTTTTTAAGTTGAGGAGCAAACAACGTTTAGACCTTCTTTGTTGTTCGCTCCTCTACATAAAATATTTTCTCAGCCCATACCAGCCGTTTCTACATATATATTTTTCTCTACAAGTGGGTTTTCTCGTCATCACGGATTAAATCAATTTTGAATACTTGAATCAACAAATAGCATGGCGATATAATGTTGTGTGGAACAAAATGTACTAGAACAATATTTTGACACTGGGGGCGTTATTAAAGTAAGCAATCGAAAAGTCAGCGTTTTGGGGGACAGTATATAAAATCTTTTTTTAGATTCAAACACTTAGATCATAAACATCTGTTCAGATCTCAAGTTTACAGTTTCCAAGACGTTGATATATCTTGTGCTTAATGGAACTGGAAAACAAATGAATATGGATTAACTTAAGGTGTCAGTTTCATACAGAAAAAGACTTGCAACAAGTCGTACCAAGCCGTAGTAAGCAAAGTGCGGCATCTTGTAAAAAGATTAGGATTTATGGACACAAACATCAGTCAGTGACAAAATCCGTCCATGTGTCTTGGTTAAGAGAATGCAACTTATATAAGAAGAATCTCCTTCCACAAGTTATACCACGATATACCGTCCCATTATCCAAGCAACTAGAAAGTGAAACGTGCTATTAAATAAGAAGACATATCGGTCAAGTCTGTATCCAACTCCTAGGGCGTTTGTTACGATCGAACTGTTAAAACGCCCGCTAGAAAGCCATTCTCCTCGTACACAACATAGATTATGGAAAGTAGCAGATAGAGGAGGGGTGCTTTGGACATGACAGCTTTATGATGGAGCTTTTCTGCGGTATAAAACTAGGCTACAGGGCTATTATTAAGAGTACAGTCATTATAAAGAAGAAGACAAAACGAGGTGACATGGACTGTAACAACTTCGTCAGATTCCAAAATCATTTCAAAATAACGTTATCATATAAGTAAGAAAACATTTTACATAGAGTAGGATATTTTGCTCATTAGATATATACAAAGATTGATTACGTTCGGTTAAAACTACTTACGAAATGATAAACGTTTTGTTTTGTTTTTAAAATTAGAAGTTTCTCACTATAAATACCACCAGTAAGGGATAATTATAATATTATTCAGTACAAATCAAATTATAAATACCCTACGATATAATATATATATATATATAAATAGAAGACAATAGAATCCAATATAAATTGGGTTACAAGTACAATATTCGCACCTAACTTTTATTATTACATTATCATTGTTAATAATCAGTTATGAAACGTGTCTTTCTAGAAGGCGGTTATATCGGTTGTCAAATGACTTGAATATTCAAAACGGTTTTAACAAGATAACGTACTCAGCCCTGTAGTTTTATAACACATTCACTTTCAGTGATTTTGGTTCAAGGACAAGGTTACCAATTGTTGTTTTTTGAAATTCAGAAGACGTTTTCTCCACAATGTAATTCTTCTAAAAACACGTTTCTTGGGAACTAATCCTATGACGTCCCAATAAAGTAAAAATATGCTTTGCTTTCGACAATATTTGATGTCAGAAAATGTGTCTCGGAAAACGACACTATAATGTAGTAACTTAAAATGTGTTTGGAAGAATGTTCTAGTTCTTCTGACGACAATAAAATTAGTTATTCCTTTACATGGTAATAGTGGTTGAATTCTGAAACAAAATAGTTAATTTACATGGTAAGATTCAATATATTCCGAACGAGTTTATTTCAATGTATTGGTTGATTTATCTAAGTATAGGTGTAATGAAAGCAATGGTTTTATATATTTCTAGTCATTACGTTATAATTAATTCAGTCATACAGAAATACAAATTATTTTGAATATCTAATAATTCTTGTTGCCTTTTATGACGTACTTTTGTGTCAGAATTATTTTATAAAAATTGTTCGCACGATTTTTATTATTATTGTGATGAATTATAATTTTTTCAGTATTAATAAAGAAAATCTTAAAGATAAAAATAATAAAGATTCGAAGTTTTCAGTCCTTATGAATGAGGTGAGAATATAATATTTTAAAATACAGTATAAAAGTTGAACACATAAATATAAGTTACTTTTCGATCTCCACACTTTTATCATCAAGCTAAATCAGGAAATAATTACTACTAATACAAATTTACTTCGTAAAAAGGCCTAACCTCGTTGTCAGAGCCCTCGACAAGAAGTAAAACAGCTGCTCGTTCGCACTTCAGCAACCGTTGCGCCCTCTGCATAATTTTAAGGATAACTTTCTCTAGTGACGTTTGTTCTTCGAATAAATCATGGACAACCTCTAGCAGCGACTGTAGATATTTTATAAATAGAAAATTACTTACTACAAACATTAAACCATGTGATAACTTAACATACGATGATGGTGTAGCCTTTCTAGTGAGTTGAGGAACAATATCAGTTATTTCTATTAATACAAATACGAGAATTCACGTTGAAAGTTACTTAATAATGTTCGTTATTCACAACATAATATTCAATTATTACATAACGTAACTTCCCAAATTTTCAAATTTAAACATTTTATGAACATATAATATAAAGCTAAGACCAAGTTTCCGATTCTATAAAAGCGTGACTCGTGAAGTTTTAAAGTTTAAGAAGTATTTCATGAATAATACAGTTTTGGAAGATTTTAGTAGAATAAATATGGAAAGTTTTTAGAATGTTTTCATCACTTGTAATTATAGTGATACTGTATACGAAATAAAGTCAAATATATACTTCGTTGAGTTTAAGAAATATCTATAGACAGAATAAAACCTTGTTTCTTGTCAAGGTTAGCAGAACATATATGTATAACATACGATCTCAGCTTATTTCTTGTTAAAGTTAGCATAACAGAAAACAAACACACCATATAATATACAATCTTACCGTGTTTCTTGTTAGGGTTAGCCTAACAGAAAACAAACACACCATATAATATACAATCTTACCGTGTTTCTTGTTAGGGTTAGCCTAACAGAAAACAAACACACCATATAATACACAATCTTACCGTGCTTCTTGTTAAGGTTAGCATAACAGAAAACAAACACACCATATAATATACAATCTTACCGTGTTTCTTGTTAGGGTTAGCATAACAGAAAACAAACACACCATATAATATACAATCTTACCGTGTTTCTTGTTAAGGTTAGCATAACAGAAAACAAACACACCATATAATATACAATCTTACCGTGTTTCTTATTAGGGTTAGCATAACAGAAAACAAACACACCATATAATATACAATCTTACCGTGCTTCTTGTTAAGGTTAGCATAACAGAAAACAAACACACCATATAATATACAATCTTACCGTGTTTCTTGTTAAGGTTAGCATAACAGAAAACAAACACACCATATAATATACAATCTTACCGTGTTTCTTGTTAAGGTTAGCATAACAGAAAACAAACACACCATATAATATACAATCTTACCGTGTTTTATTAGGGTTAGCATAACAGAAAACAAACACACCATATAATATACAATCTTACCGTGCTTCTTGTTAAGGTTAGCATAACAGAAAACAAACACACCATATAATATACAATCTTACCGTGTTTCTTGTTAGGGTTAGCATAACAGAAAACAAACACACCATATAATATACAATCTTACCGTGTTTCTTGTTAAGGTTAGCATAAAAAAAAACACACACACCATATAATAAACGATCTTACCGTGTTTCTTGTTAAGGTTAGCATAAAAGAAAACAAACACACCATATAATATACAATCTTACCGTGTTTCTTGTTAAGGTTAGCATAACAGAAAACAAACACACCATATAATATACAATCTTACCGTGTTTATTGTTTAGGTTAGCCTAACAGAAAACAAACACACCATATAATATACAATCTTACCGTGTTTCTTATTAGGGTTAGCATAACAGAAAACAAACACACCATATAATATACAATCTTACCGTGCTTCTTGTTAAGGTTAGCATAACAGAAAACAAACACACCATATAATATACAATCTTACCGTGTTTCTTGTTAGGGTTAGCATAACAGAAAACAAACACACCATATAATATACAATCTTACCGTGTTTCTTGTTAAGGTTAGCATAAAAAAAAACACACACCATATAATAAACGATCTTACCGTGTTTCTTGTTAAGGTTAGCATAAAAGAAAACAAACACACCATATAATATACAATCTTACCGTGTTTCTTGTTAAGGTTAGCATAACAGAAAACAAACACACCATATAATATACAATCTTACCGTGTTTCTTGTTAAGGTTAGCATAACAAAAAACAAACACACCATATAATATACAATCTTACCGTGTTTCTTATTAGGGTTAGCATAACAGAAAACAAGCACCCTGTTTCTTACCCTATTTCTTTCGTACTCTTTTTGAGACATTTCGAAAAGCTTGGCGTTTGTTAAAGCAATACCACAGAACTCTAGGTAGGTTTTGGCAAGCTAGAAATATGAAACATGAGACAAGTTAACTACTGTATATCACGGTTAACAAAACTCAACTGTTTTATTTCTAGAATAGTAGAATCAGAAATAGAAATTCACTAAAAAATATTCATAAACCTTTAACAAGAATTTTTACTGTGAAGACATCTAATCAGTGTTATTATTATCTTAAGGCCAGTTCATTTCAGCCAGTAGAGGTTGGTGACCAATGAGAGGATACGCCCTATCCAGGCCACGAGGTGATGAGCACAAAGAGATGTAGTGGTGTTTTAGTGGTCTTACATTTTCTTTGTCTGTTCCATAACTAAAAAAACCCACAATATCTTTATATAGAAATTTCAACCACATGTATTGATAGGCTGATAATTTATTATTGTGAATGAATTATTTAGCCTATAAACTGTATAAAATGTTAAGCACTATCAAATCACTAATTATTAATGTCATATCTAGTGTATCAAGTCCTTTATTAAAGTGGCATCCAGGCTAATAAGTCACTTATTAATATCAAATCTAGTCTATCAAGTCACTTATTAATGTCAAATCTAGTCTATCAAGTCACTTATTAATGTGGTATCCAGTCTAATAAGTGACTTATTAATGTCAAATATAGTCTATCAAGTTACTTATTAATGTGGTATTCAGTCTAATAAGTGACTTATTAATGTCAAACCCAGTGTATCAAGTCATCTATTAATGTGGCATCCAGACTAATAAGTCACTTATTAATGTCAAATCTAGTCTATCAAGTCACTTATTAATGTGGCATTCAGTCTAATAAGTCACTTATTAATGTCAAATCTAGTCTATCAAGTCACTTATTAATGTGGCATCCAGGCTAATAAGTCACTTATTAATATCAAATCTAGTCTATCAAGTCACTTATTAATGTCAAATCTAGTGTATCAAGTCGTTTATTAATGTGGTATCCAGGCTAATAAGTAACTTATTACTGTCAAATATAGTCTATCAAGTCACTTATTAATGTGGCATCCAGGCTAATAAGTCACTTATTAATGTCAAATCTAGTCTATCAAGTCGTTTATTAATGTGGTATCCAGTCTAATAAGTGACTTATTAATGTCACACCCAGTGTATCAAGTCATTCATTAATGTGGTATCCAGGCTAATAAGTCACTTATTAATGTCAAATCTAGTCTATCAAATGGTTCATTAATGTGGCATCCAGGCTAATACGTTACTTATTAATGTCAAATCTAGTCTATCAAGTCACTTATTAATTTGGCATCCAGGCTAATAAGTCACTTATTAATGTCAAATCTAGTCTATCAAATCATTCATTAATGTGGTATCCAGTCTAATAAGTGACTTATTAATGTCAAATCTAGTGTATCAAGTTACTTATTAATGTCAAATCTAGTGTATCAAGTTACTTATTAATGTGGCATCCAGTCTGTCAATTAACTTATTAAAGTGACATTCAGTCTATCAAGTAAGTTTTTGATGTGAAATCTAGTCTATCAAGTCACTTATTAATGTAAAATCCACCCTGTTAAGTCACTAATTAATCTGAGATCCAATCTAACGAGTCAAATATTAACGTGATAACAAGTCTATCAAATCACTCAATACAGTTTTCTCCTACGTATCCACCTTAAATCTGTAGGTGTATCTTATAATGTTGACTTTATATATACCCATAATATATCTGTAAGTATATGTTACTACATTGACTTTATACCCTTAATATATCTGTGGGTGTATCTTATTACGTTGACTTTATATATACCCATGTTGTATCTGTGGGTGTATCTTATTACGTTGTCTTCATACCCTTAATATATCTGTGGGCGTATCTTATTACGTTGACTTCATACCCTTAATATATCTGTAGGTGTATCTTATTACGTTGACTTTATATATACCCATGTTATATCTGTGGGTGTATCTTATTACGTTGACTTTATATATACCCATGTTATATCTGTGGGTGTATCTTACTACGTTGACTTCATACCTTTAATATATCTGTGGATGTTTTTTATTTGACTGTCTTCCAAACTGTAATCCACATGATTAAGTTAAGATCTCCATTCATGTTTCTGAACAATATTGATTCTTGGAATACAAAAGCTAAGGCACCTTTTTTTAAAATGAGAAACAAAACGTGTGTGATGGTTATGTGCAGAAGTTATTATTACATCACTTAATTAGTATTTTAAGTTTCCATAGAGACAGCGAAAAATAAACGTCCAGTGACAAAAGAAATAGTGAAATTGGAAGTTGTAGACGTTTGTACTGCTTGCTAAAGGTTTGTACTGCTTACTAATGAACTTAGCTCTGTCACCTCAACTAACAATGAAATCCTCAACAATGTGCTCAAATGAAACAGAAACTTCTGTACATAAATTGTTCTTCTTTGTATCTGTTTATAATTCTTTATTTTTGTTTAAAACAATTTTACCAAACCAGTTAAAAGTTATTATTTTTCTAAACACAAATTACACTGTTTATAATTCTTTATTTTTGTTTAAAACAATTTTAACAAATCAGTTATAAGTTATTGTTTTTCTAAACACAAATTACACTGTTTATAATTCTTTATTTTTGTTTAAAACAATTTTAACAAATCAGTTATAAGTTATTGTTTTCTAAACACAAATTACACTGTTTATAATTCTTTATTTTTGTTTAAAACAATTTTAACAAATCAGTTATAAGTTATTGTTTTCTAAACACAAATTACACTGTTTATAATTCTTTATTTTGTTTGAAACAATTTTAACAAATCAGTTATAAGTTATTGTTTTTCTAAACACAAATTACACTGTTTATAATTCTTTATTTTTGTTTAAAACAATTTTAACAAATCAGTTATAAGTTATTGTTTTTCTAAACACAAATTACACTGTTTATAATTCTTTATTTTTGTTTAAAACAATTTTAACAAATCAGTTATAAGTTATTGTTTTTCTAAACACAAATTACACAGAAAAGTTAAAACGGGATTTTTTTAATTTAGCCAACCTTTTGATCTTCCGTGGTAAACTGCTGCTTGCCACTTTTGTTTATCGCTTGAGCAACACCTATAATCTCGTCATCAGCATTCCGAACGGGCATACATAGAAACGATGCTGTCTTATGGCCATAAATTCTATCGACTTCATCATTGTACCTTGGGTCCTGTGGATTAACATTAACTTGATTGTATGATAGACACATTTATATCTTAGTAAAATATGAAACCAGTTACATGTCGTCTTCTTTAAATTACTAACGTTAAATTTAATTATATAGGAGTAAATTAAATATATTACAGTATGTTTACTAAATAATAAAGTATTAGTTTATGTTACGTATATTCTTATTACTATATAATAAAGTATTAGTTTTATTAGTATATGTAATGTATATTTACGTTACTAAATAATAAAGTATTAGTTTTATTAGTATATGTAATGTATATTTACGTTACTAAATAATAAAGTATTAGTTTATGTAACGTATATTCTTATTACTTATAATAAAGTATTAGATTTATTAGTTTATGTGATGTATATTTACGTTACTAAATAATAAAGTATTAATTTATGTAACGATTATTCTTATTACTATATAATAAAGTATTAGTTTTATTAGTTTATGTAATGTATGTTTACGTTACTAAATAATAAAGTATTAGTTTATGTCACGTATATTCTTATTACTATATAATAAAGTATTAGTTTTATTAGTTTATGTAATGTATGTTTACGTTACTAAATAATAAAGTATTAGTTTATGTAACGTATATTCTTATTACTTATAATAAAGTATTAGTTTTATTAGTTTATGTAATGTATGTTTACGTTACTAAATAATAAAGTATTAGTTTATGTAACGTATATTCTTATTACTATATAATAAAGTATTAGTTCCATTAGTTTATGTGAAGTATGTTTACATATATTGAAACTGTAAATAGACAGGTATTATATATGCATTACTTAGTTTATTACAGTACCTCATAAGCATCGATTAAGTTCACTGATTCGCCAGTAGTGGCCACGTGACCCGTAATCCCTGCTCCCAAAGGAACTTTGATTTGGTTGTTTTTTCCTGAGTTAATCATAAGACTGCCTATCCCGCTGTCCCTCCTGGAGACGAGCAGTCGCCTGTCCTTTGTCCCTTCGACGAGGAACAGTGAAGCACAGTCTGAGTCCACAAATACAGCCAAATTGGTGGTAATTTTGTGGGTTAAGCTCGTGACATTTAGGTCATGGGCTATCTCCTGAACACTCTCCAGAAAGAACTGTCTTTCGTTTAAGAATCGAAGCTCGCGTTTCGAGTCCAAACCTTTTGAGGGTAATCGCGGTATTCGAACCTTGGATTCAGTGAGGAGATTCAACATGTAAATAGATCGGGAAGGTAGAGAGAGAAACCTCCGTAAGTCCCGTAAACTGCTTCTCCGGACGTGGGTGGGACTGTCGGCGCTCTGACTTATCTTCTCGCACTTATATTGTTTGCCAATCTTCTTTGATCGAGCAAATTTTTGACGTAAATATTTTTTTGAATTTGTCCGCCTGTTGGAGGTTGTGTCTGGCCCGTCGCTGAAGTAGCCTGAAGCTCTTTCGACGGGGGACGGCTCGTCACTATTGGCCAATGTCTCCGAATTTCGCCGAGAACTGACGTATTCCCGGATAGACAAAAATCCGTGGATCATTAGCCAACGGTTTATAAACGTAATATCCATTTTTCGAAGGAAATAGTCCACTGCATTTTCTTGATGGTCATCCAACCACTCTTCCACCTGTGAGAAGGACAGGTTCGTGTCCGTTTTATCCGATATATGTCCGTCATGTAACACCTGGCCATCGTCACACGTGACCTCGACCCGCCACGATGGCATTGAGGTCATTTATTTCGCAAGTTTTTCAGTCAAGACGTACAAATAATTTTCTCAACTACGGTAAAGATGATTTGCTAGGTGGTAATCATGTTACTGCTGTAACGATAATTATAAGATAGAGAAATAAATATGTGAAACATAATACTCACACACATAACTAAAAGCTACCAGAAACGTGTTGAGAAATTCGTAATAAGTTACTCAATTAAACCTAATTAATGGACTTAATTAACAAACAAATACGTGTAAACTCCATTACTAATAAATATGTGCGGATTCCATTACTAATAACAAAGTACAAACTGAGAAGACCAAAAGAGTGCTGCTACGTAGCACAAAACTTAACCCTAATATTCGATCATATGAATAACATATTCTAGTTCGCATGGAAAAAGTGTTATGTAATTGTACGAACGTACTTAGAATCGCTAAACTCATTTTATGAATCAGTAATTACTCCAGAGGTCTAGAACTTCATTGGACATAAGAAAGTTTCTTACGTGACATGTTAAGAGCGTGCCTGAACTATGTCATTTGAGCACGTGTTTTAGTGCTTAGTTAACAGAAGTTTGTTCATAAATGTGTGTGTCATGGTTTGATATAAGAACAAACCTTCGATGGAAGATGGAAGCACATTACCATGGAAGTAAATATAACTAAACAAAAATGTTAATCTTTCAACAGTGATAATAAGTAATTTACAAAGTACAGTTAGGACAAGTTAGGGTTAGCCTTTGTTTAGGTTTCTAGTCTTATATTCATTCAACCACACACACAAATTTACAATGGCAAATAAAAACAAATTTTGGTCTACAGTTTCTTTAGGATATACATAATTTAAGAACATTGATTCACCACCTATATATATATATATGTATGCACTAGACACTTATTGAACCAGATATGTATATACATTGCACACTTGGTGAACTACCTATATGTACACATTACACACTTGGTGAACCAGATATGTTTATACATTGCACACTTGGTGAACTACCTATGTGTATACATTGCACACTTGGTGAACCACCTATATGTATACATTACACACTTGGTGAACCACCTATATGTATACATTACACACTTGGTGAACTACCTATATGTATACATTACACACTTGGTGAACCAGATATGTGTATACATTGCACACTTGGTGTACCAGATATGTTTATACATTGCACACTTGGTGAACTACCTATATGTATACATTACACACTTGGTGAACCAGATATGTGTATACATTACACACTTGGTGAACTACCTATATGTATACATTACACACTTGGTGAACCAGATATGTGTATACATTGCACACTTGGTGTACCAGATATGTTTATACATTACACACTTGGTGAACTACCTATATGTATACATTACACACTTGGTGAACCAGATATGTGTTTACATTACACACTTGGTGAACTACCTATATGTATACATTACACACTTGGTGAACCAGATATGTGTATACATTACACACTTGGTGAACTACCTATATGTATACATTACACACTTGGTGAACCAGATATGTGTATACATTGCACACTTGGTGTACCAGATATGTTTATACATTGCACACTTGGTGAACTACCTATATGTATACATTACACACTTGGTGAACTACCTATATATATACATTGCACACTTGGTGAACCAGATATGTGTATACATTACACACTTGGTGAACTACCTATATATATACATTGCACACTTGGTGAACTACCTATATATATACATTGCACACTTGGTGAACCAGATATGTGTATACATTACACACTTGGTGAACCAGATATGTGTATACATTGCACACTTGGTGTACCAGATATGTTTATACATTGCACACTTGGTGAACTACCTATATATATACATTGCACACTTGGTGAACCAGATATGTGTATACATTACACACTTGGTGAACCAGATATGTGTATACATTGCACACTTGGTGAACTACCTATATATATACATTGCACACTTGGTGAACCAGATATGTGTATACATTGCACACTTGGTGAACCAGATATGTGTATACATTACACACTTGGTGAACCAGGTATGTGTATACATTACACACTTGGTGAACTACCTATATATATACATTGCACACTTGGTGAACTACCTATATGTATATATTACACACTTGGTGAACTACCTATATGTATATATTACACACTTGGTGAACTACCTATATATATACATTGCACACTTGGTGAACTACCTATATGTATACATTACACACTTGGTGAACCAGGTATGTGTATACATTACACACTTGGTGAACTACCTATATATATACATTGCACACTTGGTGAACTACCTATATATATACATTGCACACTTGGTGAACCAGATATGTGTATACATTACACACTTGGTGAACCAGGTATGTGTATACATTACACACTTGGTGAACTACCTATATATATACATTGCACACTTGGTGAACTACCTATATGTATATATTACACACTTGGTGAACTACCTATATGTACACATTACACACTTGGTGAACTACCTATATATATACATTGCACACTTGGTGAACTACCTATATGTATATATTACACACTTGGTGAACTACCTATATGTATATATTACACACTTGGTGAACCAGGTATGTGTATGTAGTAAATCGTATTAGTCATTGAATGAAAGGTTGGGATATTCTCGTGTGTGTTCTAATGAAGCTTATTCTGTTTCTTTGTTTAGCCCCGAGCAACACAGTTGGGCTATCCGTATTGTAAACCTTGCCTCCTAGCCACTAGGACTGTGTACGGGCGATTGGTTTGTGAAAGATAAAAAAAAACAACACAAATTGAAGGTTTCTAAATGTCATCTTGACATTAAAAATAATAGTTCATTCAAGCCCCTACTTTAAAATGTTAATAAAAAGTTTTAAAAAACTTATATATATACAACAGATATATATACAACATTTTAATATTTTAACCAACATTGTCAGAATTAGTACACACACCTGTTTGATATAATAATATTTGGTAGATTATAGAACTACTTGTGATATTCTAGTTCTTGAGTCTGCCGTGTGATAATATATAAATATTATCTCATTATTTTACTGTCATAATATAGTTGTAATACTAAGTATATACATGTACTATAATATTATATATTTAATTATTTTATGAGATATAAAAATAATGATAACTACAACAAGTGTTAAACTGAAGGTAATAATGCCAGGTGTACTAGTGATTGGCAGTTCAGTTATACGTTCCACCAATTGTGTCTGTTAGTGTTTGGATTCTTTTCGTTAATGAGTGAAGCTTCCATACAATTTAACTTTCTAAAAATCTTTGTTTTTTGTAAAATAGAATCTTTAGAAAAGTCTCCTGCGTTTGTACAAAAAGTGTTCTGATTGTCTGTAAGAAACTTTAAAAGGGTTTTCTGTGTTTGGTGTACCATGTTTCTAGAAGATGTTACCTGGTTGTTCGTAAAATAAACACTTTAAAAATGAAGTGTTATAATGGATTGGTTTTGTTTATATAAGGTACTAACAATAACGGTTTTGTTTATATAAGGTACTAACAATAACGGTTTTCTTTATATAAGGTACTAACAATAACGGTTTTGTTTATATTAGGTACTAACAATAATGGTTTTGTTTATAGTAGGTAGTAACGGTTTTGTTTATATAAGGTACTAACAATAACGGTTTTGTTTATATAAGGTACTAACAATAACGGTTTTGTTTATAGTAGGTACCAACAACAACGGTTTTGTTTATATTAGGTACTAACAGTAACGGTTTTGTTTATATAAGGTACTAACAATAACGGTTTTGTTTATATTAGGTACTAACAATAATGGTTTTGTTTATATAAGGTAATAACAATAACGGTTTTGTTTATATTATGTACTAACAATAACGGTTTTGTTTATATAAGGTACTAACAATAACGGTTTTGTTTATATTAGGTACCAACAACAACGGTTTTGTTTATATTAGGTACTAACAGTAACGGTTTTGTTTATATAAGGTACTAACAATAACGGTTTTGTTTATAGTAGGTACCAACAACAACGGTTTTGTTTATATTAGGTACTAACAGTAACGGTTTTGTTTATATAAGGTACTAACAATAACGGTTTTGTTTACATTAGGTACTAACAATAATGGTTTTGTTTATATAAGGTACTAACAATAACGGTTTTGTTTATATTATGTACTAACAATAACGGTTTTGTTTATATAAGGTACTAACAATAACGGTTTTGTTTATATTAGGTACCAACAACAACGGTTTTGTTTATATTAGGTACTAACAGTAACGGTTTTGTTTATATAAGGTACTAACAATAACGGTTTTGTTTATATTAGGTACTAACAATAATGGTTTTGTTTATATAAGGTACTAACAATAACGGTTTTGTTTATATTATGTACTAACAATAACGGTTTTGTTTATATTAGGTACTAACAGTAACGATTGTGTTTATATAAGGTACTAACAATAACGGTTTTGTTTATATTAGGTACTAACAGTAACGGTTTTGTTTATATAAGGTACTAACAGTAATGGTTTTGTTTATATTAGGTACTAACAATAACGGTTTTGTTTATATTAGGTACCAACAACAACGGTTTTGTTTATATTAGGTACTAACAGTAACGGTTTTGTTTATATAAAATATTAACGATATTAGTTTTGTGTATAAAAGATATTAACGGTATTAGTTTTGTGTATATAAGATATTAACGATATTAGTTTTGTGTATATAAGATATTAACGGTATTAGTTTTGTGTATATAAAGTACGAACGATATTAGTTTTGTGTATATAAGATATTAACAGTATTAGTTTTGTGTATGTAAGATATAACGGTATTAGTTTTGTGTACATAAGATATTAACTGTATTAGTTTTGTGTATATAAAGTACGAACGATATTAGTTTTGTGTATATCAGATATTAACGGTATTAGTTTTGTGTATATAAGATATTAACGGTATTAGTTTTGTGTATGTAAGATATTAACGGTATTAGTTTTGTTTATATAAGATATTAACGGTATTAGTTTTGTGTATATAAAGTACAAACGGTATTAGTTTTGTCTATATAAGATATTAACGGTATTAGTTTTGTGTATGTAAGATATAACCGTATTAGTTTTGTGTACATAAGATATTAACTGTATTAGTTTTGTGTATATAAAGTAAGAACGATATTAGTTTTGTGTATATAAGATATCAACGGTATTAGTTTTGTGTATATAAGATATTAACGGTAATAGTTTTGTGTATGTAAGATATTAACGGTATTATTTTTGTTTATATAAGATATTAACGGTACTAGGTTTGTGTATATAAGATATTAACTGTATTAGTTTTGTGTATATAAGATATTAACGGTATTAGTTTTGTGTATATAAGATATTAACGGTATTAGTTTTGTGTATATAAGATATTAACGATATTAGTTTTGTGTATATAAGATATTAACGGTATTAGTTTTGTGTATATAATATATTAACTGTATTAGTTTTGTGTATGTAAGATATAACGGTATTAGTTTTGTGTACATAAGATATTAACTGTATTAGTTTTGTGTATATAAAGAACGAACGATATTAGTTTTGTGTATATAAGATATTAACTGTATTAGTTTTGTTTATATAAGATATTAACGGTATTAGTTTTGTGTATATAAGATATTAACGGTATTAGTTTTGTGTATATAAGATATTAACGGTATTAGTTTTGTGTATATAAGATATTAACGGTATTAGTTTTGTGTATATAAGATATAACGGTATTAGTTTTGTCTATATAAGATATTAACGGTATTAGTTTTGTGTATATAAGATATTAACGGTATTAGTTTTGTGTATATAAGATATAACGGTATTAGTTTTGTCTATATAAGATATTAACGGTATTAGTTTTGTCTATATAAGATATTAACGGTACTAGTTTTGTGTATATAAGATATTAACGGTATTATTTTTGTTTATATAAGATATTAACGGTACTAGTTTTGTGTATATAAGATATTAACGGTATTAGTTTTGTGTATATAAGATATTAACGGTATTAGTTTTGTGTATATAAGATATTAACGGTATTAGTTTTGTGTATATAAGATATTAACTGTATTAGTTTTGTGTACATAAGATATTAACTGTATTAGTTTTGTGTATATAAAGAACGAACGATATTAGTTTTGTGTATATAAGATATTAACTGTATTAGTTTTGTTTATATAAGATATTAACGGTATTAGTTTTGTGTATATAAGATATTAACGGTATTAGTTTTGTGTATATAAGATATAACGGTATTAGTTTTGTCTATATAAGATATTAACGGTATTAGTTTTGTGTATATAAGATATTAACGGTATTAGTTTTGTGTATATAAGATATAACGGTATTAGTTTTGTCTATATAAGATATTAACGGTATTAGTTTTGTGTATATAAGATATTAACGGTATTAGTTTTGTCTATATAAGATATTAACGGTACTAGTTTTGTGTATATAAGATATTAACAATATTAGTTTTGTGTATATAAGATATCAACGGTATTAGTTTTGTGTATATAAGATATTAACGGTAATAGTTTTGTGTATGTAAGATATTAACGGTATTATTTTTGTTTATATAAGATATTAACGGTACTAGTTTTGTGTATATAAGATATTAACTGTATTAGTTTTGTGTATATAAGATATTAACGGTATTAGTTTTGTGTATATAAGATATTAACGGTATTAGTTTTGTGTATATAAGATATTAACGGTATTAGTTTTGTGTATATAAGATATAACGGCATTAGTTTTGTGTACATAAGATATTAACGGTATTAGTTTTGTGTATATAAGATATTAACGGTATTAGTTTTGTGTATATAAGATATTAATGGTATTAGTTTTGTGTATATAAAGTACGAACGATATTAGTTTTGTGTATATAAGATATTAACGGTATTAGTTTTGTGTATGTAAGATATTAACGGTATTAGTTTTGTCTATATAAGATATTAACGGTATTAGTTTTGTGTATATAAGATATTAACTGTATTAGTTTTGTGTATGTAAGATATAACCGTATTAGTTTTGTGTATATAAGATATTAACTGTATTAGTTTTGTGTATGTAAGATATAACCGTATTAGTTTTGTGTACATAAGATATTAACTGTATTAGTTTTGTGTATATAAAGTACGAACGATATTAGTTTTGTGTATATAAGATATCAACGGTATTAGTTTTGTGTATATAAGATATTAACGGTAATAGTTTTGTGTATGTAAGATATTAACGGTATTATTTTTGTTTATATAAGATATTAACGGTACTAGTTTTGTGTATATAAGATATTAACTGTATTAGTTTTGTGTATATAAGATATTAACGGTATTAGTTTTGTGTATATAAGATATTAACGGTATTAGTTTTGTGTATATAAGATATTAACGATATTAGTTTTGTGTATATAAGATATTAACGGTATTAGTTTTGTGTATATAAGATATTAACTGTATTAGTTTTGTGTATGTAAGATATAACGGTATTAGTTTTGTGTACATAAGATATTAACTGTATTAGTTTTGTGTATATAAAGAACGAACGATATTAGTTTTGTGTATATAAGATATTAACTGTATTAGTTTTGTTTATATAAGATATTAACGGTAATAGTTTTGTGTATGTAAGATATTAACGGTATTATTTTTGTTTATATAAGATATTAACGGTACTAGTTTTGTGTATATAAGATATTAACGGTATTAGTTTTGTGTATATAAGATATTAACGGTATTAGTTTTGTGTATATAAGATATTAACGGTATTAGTTTTGTGTATATAAGATATTAACTGTATTAGTTTTGTGTATGTAAGATATAACGGTATTAGTTTTGTGTACATAAGATATTAACTGTATTAGTTTTGTGTATATAAAGAACGAACGATATTAGTTTTGTGTATATAAGATATTAACTGTATTAGTTTTGTTTATATAAGATATTAACGGTATTAGTTTTGTGTATATAAGATATTAACGGTATTAGTTTTGTGTATATAAGATATTAACGGTATTAGTTTTGTGTATATAAGATATAACGGTATTAGTTTTGTCTATATAAGATATTAACGGTATTAGTTTTGTCTATATAAGATATTAACGGTATTAGTTTTGTGTATATAAGATATTAACGGTATTAGTTTTGTGTATATAAGATATAACGGTATTAGTTTTGTCTATATAAGATATTAACGGTACTAGTTTTGTGTATATAAGATATTAACAATATTAGTTTTGTGTATATAAGATATCAACGGTATTAGTTTTGTGTATATAAGATATTAACGGTAATAGTTTTGTGTATGTAAGATATTAACGGTATTATTTTTGTTTATATAAGATATTAACGGTACTAGTTTTGTGTATATAAGATATTAACTGTATTAGTTTTGTGTATATAAGATATTAACGGTATTAGTTTTGTGTATATGAGATATTAACGGTATTAGTTTTGTGTATATAAGATATAACGGCATTAGTTTTGTGTACATAAGATATTAACGGTATTAGTTTTGTGTATATAAGATATTAACGGTATTAGTTTTGTGTATATAAGATATTAATGGTATTAGTTTTGTGTATATAAAGTACGAACGATATTAGTTTTGTGTATATAAGATATTAACGGTATTAGTTTTGTGTATGTAAGATATTAACGGTATTAGTTTTGTCTATATAAGATATTAACGGTATTAGTTTTGTGTATATAAGATATTAACTGTATTAGTTTTGTGTATGTAAGATATAACCGTATTAGTTTTGTGTACATAAGATATTAACTGTATTAGTTTTGTGTATATAAAGTACGAACGATATTAGTTTTGTGTATATAAAATATTAACAATATTAGTTTTGTGTATATAAGATATTAACGGTATTAGTTTTGTGTATATAAGATATTAACGGTATTAGTTTTGTGTATGTAAGATATTAACGGTATTAGTTTTGTTTATATAAGATATTAACGGTACTTGTTTTGTGTATATAAGATATTAACGGTATTAGTTTTGTGTATATAAGATATTAACGGTACTAGTTTTGTGTATATAAGATATTAACGGTATTAGTTTTGTGTATATAAGATATTAACTGTATTAGTTTTGTTTATATAAGATATTAACGGTATTAGTTTTGTGTATATAAGATATTAACGGTATTAGTTTTGTGTATATAAGATATTAACGGTATTAGTTTTGTGTATATAAGATATTAACGGTATTAGTTTTGTGTATATAAGATATAACGGTATTAGTTTTGTCTATATAAGATATTAACGGTATTAGTTTTGCCTATATAAGATATTAACGGTATTAGTTTTGTGTATATAAGATATTAACGGTATTAGTTTTGTGTATATAAGATATAACGGTATTAGTTTTGTCTATATAAGATATTAACGGTATTAATTTTGTGTATATAAGATATTAACGGTATTAGTTTTGTCTATATAAGATATTAACGGTATTAGTTTTGTGTATATAAGATATTAACGGTATTAGTTTTGTGTATATAAGATATTAACGGTATTAGTTTTGTGTATGTAAGATATTAACGGTATTAGTTTTGTTTATATAAGATATTAACGGTATTAGTTTTGTGTATATAAAGTACAAACGGTATTAGTTTTGTCTATATAAGATATTAACGGTATTAGTTTTGTGTATATAAAGTACAAACGGTATTAGTTTTGTCTATATAAGATATTAACGGTATTAGTTTTGTGTATATAAGATATTAACTGTATTAACAAGATTCTATTAGAAGAACCTGTCATAAGAATATGTAACAAGAATCTATTAGAAGAACCTGATATAAAAATTTGTTATAAGAATCTGTTATAAGAATATGTAACAAGAATCTATTAGAAGAACCTGTTATAAAAATTTGTTATAAGAATATGTTATAAGAATATGTAACAAGAATCTATTAGAAAAACCTGTTATAAAAATTTGTTATAAGAATATGTAACAAGAATCTGTTATAAGAATATGTAGCAAGAATCTGTTAGAAGAACCTGTTATAAAAATTTGTTATAAGAGTCTGTTATAAGAATATGTAACAAGAATCTGTTATAAGAATATGTAACAATAATCTGTTAGAAGAACCTGTTATAAAAATTTGTTATAAGAATCTGTTATAAGAATATGTAACAATAATCTGTCAGAAGAACCTGTTATAAAAATTTGTTATAAGAATCTGTTATAAGAATATGTAACAAGAACCTATTAGAAGAACCTGTTATAAGAATATGCAACAAGAATCTATTAGAAGAACCTGTTACAAAAATTTGTTATAAGAATCTGTTATAAGAATATATAACAAGAATGTTAGAAGAACCTGTTATAAAAATTTGTTATAAGAATCTGTTATAAGAATATGTAGCAAGAACCTATTAGAAGAACCTGTTATAAGAATATGCAACAAGAATCTATTAGAAGAACCTGTTACAAAAATTTGTTATAAGAATCTCTTATAAGAATATGTAACAAGAACCTGTTATACGAATATGTAACAAGAATCTATTAGAAGAACCTGTTATAAAAATTTGTTATAAGAATATGTAACAAGAATCTTTTATAAGAATATGTAACAATAATCTGTTAAAAGAATATGTAGCAAGAATCTGTTAGAAGAACCTGTTATAAAAATTTGTTATAAGAATCTGTTTTAAAATATATAACAAGAATCTGGTATAAGAATATGTAACAAGAATCTGTTATAAGAATATGTAGCAAGAATCTGTTAGAAGAACCTGTTACAAAAATTTGTTATAAGAATATGTAACAAGAACCTGTTATATGAATATGTAACAAGAATCTATTAGAAAAACCTGTTATAAAAATTTGTTATAAGAATATGTAACAAGAATCTGTTATAAGAATATGTAGCAAGAATCTGTTAGAAGAACCTGTTATAAAAATTTGTTATAAGAGTCTGTTATAAGAATATGTAACAAGAATCTGTTATAAGAATATGTAACAATAATCTGTTAGAAGAACCTGTTATAAAAATTTGTTATAAGAATCTGTTATAAGAATATGTAACAATAATCTGTCAGAAGAACCTGTTATAAAAATTTGTTATAATAATCTGTTATAAGAATATGTAACAAGAACCTATTAGAAGAACCTGTTATAAGAATATGCAACAAGAATCTATTAGAAGAACCTGTTACAAAAATTTGTTATAAGAATCTCTTATAAGAATATGTAACAAGAACCTGTTATACGAATATGTAACAAGAATCTATTAGAAGAACCTGTTATAAAAATTTGTTATAAGAATATGTAACAAGAATCTTTTATAAGAATATGTAACAATAATCTGTTAAAAGAATATGTAGCAAGAATCTGTTAGAAGAACCTGTTATAAAAATTTGTTATAAGAATCTGTTATAAAAATATATAACAAGAATCTGGTATAAGAATATGTAACAAGAATCTGTTATAAGAATATGTAGCAAGAATCTGTTAGAAGAACCTGTTACAAAAATTTGTTATAAGAATATGTAACAAGAACCTGTTATATGAATATGTAACAAGAACCTATTAGAAAAACCTGTTATAAAAATTTGTTATAAGAATATGTAACAAGAATCTGTTATAAGAATATGTAGCAAGAATCTGTTAGAAGAACCTGTTATAAAAATTTGTTATAAGAATATGTAACAAGAACCTGTTATATGAATATGTAACAAGAATCTATTAGAAAAACCTGTTATAAAAATTTGTTATAAGAATATGTAACAAGAATCTGTTATAAGAATATGTAGCAAGAATCTGTTAGAAGAACCTGTTACAAAAATTTGTTATAAGAATCTCTTATAAGAATATGTAACAAGAACCTGTTATACGAATATGTAACAAGAATCTATTAGAAGAACCTGTTATAAAAATTTGTTATAAGAATATGTAACAAGAATCTTTTATAAGAATATGTAACAATAATCTGTTAAAAGAATATGTAGCAAGAATCTGTTAGAAGAACCTGTTATAAAAATTTGTTATAAGAATCTGTTATAAAAATATATAACAAGAATCTGGTATAAGAATATGTAACAAGAATCTGTTATAAGAATATGTAGCAAGAATCTGTTAGAAGAACCTGTTACAAAAATTTGTTATAAGAATATGTAACAAGAACCTGTTATATGAATATGTAACAAGAACCTATTAGAAAAACCTGTTATAAAAATTTGTTATAAGAATATGTAACAAGAATCTGTTATAAGAATATGTAGCAAGAATCTGTTAGAAGAACCTGTTATAAAAATTTGTTATAAGAATATGTAACAAGAACCTGTTATATGAATATGTAACAAGAATCTATTAGAAAAACCTGTTATAAAAATTTGTTATAAGAATATGTAACAAGAATCTGTTATAAGAATATGTAGCAAGAATCTGTTATAAGAATATGTAGCAAGAATCTGTTAGAAGAACCTGTTACAAAAATTTGTTATAAGAATATGTAACAAGAACCTGTTATATGAATATGTAACAAGAACCTATTAGAAAAACCTGTTATAAAAATTTGTTATAAGAATATGTAACAAGAATCTGTTATAAGAATATGTAGCAAGAATCTGTTAGAAGAACCTGTTATAAAAATTTGTTATAAGAATATGTAACAAGAACCTGTTATATGAATATGTAACAAGAATCTATTAGAAAAACCTGTTATAAAAATTTGTTATAAGAATATGTAACAAGAATCTGTTATAAGAATATGTAGCAAGAATCTGTTAGAAGAACCTGTTATAAAAATTTGTTATAAGAGTCTGTTATAAGAATATGTAACAAGAATCTGTTATAAGAATATGTAACAATAATCTGTTAGAAGAACCTGTTATAAAAATTTGTTATAAGAATCTGTTATAAGAATATGTAACAATAATCTGTCAGAAGAACCTGTTATAAAAATTTGTTATAAGAATCTGTTATAAGAATATGTAACAATAATCTGTCAGAAGAACCTGTTATAAAAATTTGTTATAAGAATATGTAACAAGAATCTAATAGAAGAACCTGTTATAAAAATTTGTTATAAGAATCTGTTATAAGAATATGTAACAATAATCTGTTAGAAGAACCTGTTATAAAAATTTGTTATAAGAATTTGTTAAAAGAAACTGTTGTAGGACTAAAAAGAAACATAAAAGTACTCATGACAAATCAGAACACAGTAAGATATCGTTTCTTAACTTCCTGTTATGTGCTAACCGTTCCTAATTTTGAAGTGATAGAGTACAGGAAAACAACTTGTCATCTTCAAATCACGAGCTACTTTTCGCAAATTAAAAAAGGATAGACCGGCACATCATAACATTGTTACAGCTGAGAGAGCGAATGTTTTCGAACACGCAACGAGAATATGTGAAGCCCATGAGTCAGAACAAATAAAAAGAAAGTCCTCCTAGCAATGTCAGAAAAGTGAACAGATTATTTCAGGAACTGACGTTAATGAAGCCAAAAGAAGACATGAAATATTGCCTAGTGAGATGAATTTGAATGATTTTGACAATATACGAAGTAAAGAAATCTCGAGAGAAAATTGTGCTCTAGACTGAAACTGATACGTCGAGCAACAAAACCAAAACTGTGAGAACTAGTAATTTATGTCTTTTATGGTTGGAGATCAATACGTGTCACGTGTACAAAGAAACGTAAAGATTCATCTAATAGGAGTTGTCTTTTGAATATCTAACCTATACAAGTTGTAAGTGTTGCGAGTGTTGGTATAAAATAAAGACGTAGTGTGTGATGACCTAGCTTTGAACCAAGTGTAAACAATTTAACATGAAGGTAAAAATATCGATTCAATTTTAAAGTTAAGTCGTTTCTGGATTAAGTTATGTTGTAACCAAAGTTATGTTATAACCAATGTTATAAATAAAAAACAAAAAACAAATCTCTTTTAATCGATGGACACGTTAAATAAACAAAACAACAAATACTGTTCCAGTTTTGTTGTCTATGTATTTCATTCTAAACTTTCAGTACATAAACTAACAACAATATTACGTCACACTTTTGTTGATCAGGCTGGATTTCACAAAATTTCAGTTAGCTATGAAATATGAAGTTAGAGCATACTGTTGGGTCGGAGGTTATGGTACTTATCCTGTCATCTTTGACTGGCTATACGATAGTTACTATCAAAAATTGAGTAAAAGTAAAGTCGAACGTATAATAATATGTAAACCTCACTGTATGTGTTATATCCAGTGCGGGTGAGGCCTTTCTCCTAATACTGGAACTATTAAACCGGCAGCATAGTATAGTTTAAGGCGCTGTTTATATCAGCGAATCAACTGAACAACAACAACTACGGACTGTACCATGTTCAGTCTACCTGGTTACTCGTCTCATCGTTGAATATATCGCCGTCTATAATCTAAACTACAAACAATTCTGTTTCATGTGCTCCATCATGTCTCAGTGGTTAAGAACACTCGACTCTGTGTCGCGGGTTCGAATCCCAACACGCTCGTTCTTTCAACCGTGAAGAGAAATTACACTATTTGTTGGTTTAAAGTAAAAGTAGTTGGCAGTGGGTGGTGTTGAATACTGTATCTCTCTGTTAAATTAGGGACAACTAGCGCTGATAGACCACGAGTAAGTGTTGAATACTGTATCTCTCTGTTAAATTAGGGACAACTAGCGCTGATAGACCACGAGTAAGTGTTGAATACTGTATCTCTCTGTTAAATTAGGGACAACTAGCGCTGATAGACCACGAGTAACTTTGCTCGAAATTAAAAACAATAAACCAACGCACCTTCATAACTTGTAACACCGTTCAAGTCAAGTACGACAAACACACCTTCATAACTTGTAACACCATTGAAGCCTAAACAGATAGTAACGGAAAAACACATTAACACAGGACATTCATATCTATGAGCGTCAAACTACAAGGAGATTGTCCATCACGGCTAAGAAAAAAAAACATTTATATCAAACTCGAACAAGGTTTATATCAGTCAAAAAAACACTCTGAGTAATGATGCAATATTTCAATAAACAGTTATTAACTTTGTATGTTTGGTATGTAGATGTCTTATCTGTGATCTCTGCACGAATCGCTAAATCATTAAACAAGCATGTGTTTTTATTTGTTGTTTTATACTTAAACAAATCAAATGTTATCAAACTACAGAGATTTATCAACGAGATATCTTCATGCAGACCTGATTTCTGCGGATTTGCAACTCAAGAAACTGTGTTTCCATACCTATAGTGGGCAGAGCACAGATAGCCCATTATGCACTTTTGTCCTTAATAATGAAGAAACATGCATATGGTCGTGACTTTTAAGGCTTACCATACAAATTATATAGAACCTTGTTTATCTTAGATAATAATATTAAATAACAAATGATATAATAATAAATAACAAATGATATAATAATAAATAACAAATGATATAATAATAAATAACAAATGATATAATAATATTAAACAACAAATGATATAATAATATTAAATAACAAATGATATAATAATAATAAATAACAAATGATATAATAATATTAAATACCAAATGATATAATAATATTAAATAACAAATGATATAATAATAAATAACAAATGATATAATAATATTAAACAACAAATGATATAATAATATTAAACAACAAATGATATAATAATATTAAACAACAAATGATATAATAATAAATAACAAATGATATAATAATATTAAATAACAAATGATATAATAATAAATAACAAATGATATAATAATATTAAATAACAAATGATATAATAATAATAAATAACAAATGATTTTGATAATATTTATATAACTAAGTTCACATTTCTAATTAAAACCTAAATTTATTAAAGATCGAACCAAACGTTTTATCACAAACATTTGAATTCTAGATACAATAAAACTGCTTTATGTCTTTCAAAATACAGGCTCCATGTCACTTCCAACTCTCAAGCCAAAGGTATGGACAACAATTCTACAAGAAATTAATAACCAGTTGAACTAGCCACTCCGTCTGCTACAAGATGGACTGTGTTCATCTAAAAGTAACCAACACTATCTTCTTGTGTTTAGTACTCCATGAACTGGTATTTTGTCATTCACTTGGTAACATTAAACAACACGCGTTTTGTAATCCATGAACTGGTATTTTGTCATTCACTTGGTAACATTAAACAACACGCGTTTTGTAATCCATGAAGTGGTATTTTGTCATTCACTTGGTAACATTAAACAACACGTGTTTTGTAATCCATGAACTGGTATTTTATCATTCATATGGTAACATTAAACAACACGTGTTTTGTAATCCATTAACTGGTATTTTCTCCATCACTTGATAACATTAAACGACAACACTGTAAATCTGTTGTATTTCATTATTTCTCACAATTCGATTTTTTCCCAGCATAATGTGTTCCTCACAGAAATACTATTGTATATCATATTTCACAACATAATATGTTCCTCACAGAAATACTATTGTATATCATATTTCACAACATAATATGATCCTCACAGAAATACTATTGTATTTCATATTTCACAACATCATATGTTCCTCACAGAAATACTATTGTATATCATATTTCACAACATAATATGATCCTCACAGAAATACTATTGTATATCATATTTCCCAAGATAATGTGTTCCTCACAGAAATACTATTGTATATCATATTTCACAACATAATATGTTCCTCACAGAAATACTATTGTATTTCATATTTCACAACATAATATGTTCCTCACAGAAATACTATTGTATATCATATTTCACAACATAATATGTTCCTCACAGAAATACCATTGTATATCATATTTCCCAAGATAATATGTTCCTCACAGAAATACTATTGTATATCATATTTCACAACATAATATGTTCCTCACAGAAATACTATTGTATATCATATTTCACAACATAATATGTTCCTCACAGAAATACTATTGTATTTCATATTTCACAACATAATATGATCCTCACAGAAATACTATTGTATATCATATTTCACAACATAATATGTTCCTCACAGAAATACTATTGTATTTCATATTTCACAACATAATATGTTCCTCACAGAAATACTATTGTATTTCATATTTCACAACATAATATGATCCTCACAGAAATACTATTGTATATCATATTTCACAACATAATATGTTCCTCACAGAAATACTATTGTATTTCATATTTCACAACATAATATGTTCCTCACAGAAATACTATTGTATATCATATTTCCCAAGATAATATGATCCTCACAGAAATACTATTGTATATCATATTTCACAACATAATATGTTCCTCACAGAAATACTGTTGTATATCATATTTCACAACATAATATGTTCCTCACAGAAATACTATTGTATATCATATTTCACAACATAATATGTTCCTCACAGAAATACTATTGTATTTCATATTTCACAACATAATATGTTCCTCACAGAAATACTATTGTATATCATATTTCACAACATAATATGTTCCTCACAGAAATATCATTGCATATCATATTTCACAACATAATATGTTCCTCACAAGATTACTATTGTATATCATATTTCACAACATAATATGATCCTCACAGAAATACTATTGTATATCATATTTCCCAACATAATATGTTCCTCACAGAAATACTATTGTATATCATATTTCACAACATAATATGATCCTCACAGAAATACTATTGCATATCATATTTCACAACATAATATGATCCTCACAGAAATACTATTGCATATCATATTTCCCAACATAATATGTTCCTCACAGAAATACTATTGTATATCATATTTCACAACATAATATGTTCCTCACAGAAATACTATTGTATTTCATATTTCACAACATAATATGTTCCTCACAGAAATACTATTGTATATCATATTTCCCAAGATAATATGTTCCTCACAGAAATACTATTGTATATCATATTTCACAACATAATATGATCCTCACAGAAATACTATTGTATATCATATTTCACAACATAATATGTTCCTCACAGAAATATCATTGCATATCATATTTCACAACATAATATGTTCCTCACAGAAATACTATTGTATATCATATTTCCCAAGATAATATGATCCTCACAGAAATACTATTGTATATCATATTTCCCAACATAATATGTTCCTCACAGAAATACTATTGTATATCATATTTCACAACATAATATGATCCTCACAGAAATACTATTGCATATCATATTTCACAACATAATATGATCCTCACAGAAATACTATTGCATATCATATTTCCCAACATAATATGTTCCTCACAGAAATACTATTGTATTACATATTTCACAACATAATATGATCCTCACAGAAATACTATTGTATATCATATTTCACAACATAATATGTTCTTCACAGAAATACTATTGTATTTCATATTTCACAACATAATATGTTCCTCACAGAAATACTATTGTATATCATATTTCCCAAGATAATATGTTCCTCACAGAAATACTATTGTATATCATATTTCACAACATAATATGATCCTCACAGAAATACTATTGTATATCATATTTCACAACATAATATGTTCCTCACAGAAATACTATTGTATATCATATTTCACAACATAATATGTTCCTCACAGAAATATCATTGCATATCATATTTCCCAAGATAATATGTTCCTCACAGAAATACTATTGTATATCATATTTCACAACATAATATGATCCTCACAGAAATACTATTGTATATCATATTTCACAACATAATATGTTCCTCACAGAAATATCATTGCATATCATATTTCACAACATAATATGTTCCTCACAGAAATACTATTGTATATCATATTTCCCAAGATAATATGATCCTCACAGAAATACTATTGTATATCATATTTCACAACATAATATGTTCCTCACAGACATACTATTGTATATCATATTTCACAACATAATATGTTCCTCACAGAAATACTATTGCATATCATATTTCACAACATAATATGATCCTCACAGAAATACTATTGTATATCATATTTCCCAACATAATATGTTCCTCACAGAAATACTATTGTATTACATATTTCACAACATAATATGTTCCTCACAGAAATACTATTGTATATCATATTTCCCAAGATAATATGATCCTCACAGAAATACTATTGTATATCATATTTCCCAACATAATATGTTCCTCACAGAAATACTATTGTATATCATATTTCACAACATAATATGATCCTCACAGAAATACTATTGCATATCATATTTCCCAACATAATATGTTCCTCACAGAAATACTATTGTATTACATATTTCACAACATAATATGATCCTCACAGAAATACTATTGTATATCATATTTCACAACATAATATGTTCTTCACAGAAATACTATTGTATTTCATATTTCACAACATAATATGTTCCTCACAGAAATACTATTGTATATCATATTTCCCAAGATAATATGTTCCTCACAGAAATACTATTGTATATCATATTTCACAACATAATATGATCCTCACAGAAATACTATTGTATATCATATTTCACAACATAATATGTTCCTCACAGAAATACTATTGTATATCATATTTCACAACATAATATGTTCCTCACAGAAATATCATTGCATATCATATTTCCCAAGATAATATGTTCCTCACAGAAATACTATTGTATATCATATTTCACAACATAATATGATCCTCACAGAAATACTATTGTATATCATATTTCACAACATAATATGTTCCTCACAGAAATATCATTGCATATCATATTTCACAACATAATATGTTCCTCACAGAAATACTATTGTATATCATATTTCCCAAGATAATATGATCCTCACAGAAATACTATTGTATATCATATTTCACAACATAATATGTTCCTCACAGACATACTATTGTATATCATATTTCACAACATAATATGTTCCTCACAGAAATACTATTGTATTTCATATTTCAGAACATAATATGTTCCTCACAGAAATACTATTGTATATCATATTTCACAACATAATATGTTCCTCACAGAAATATCATTGCATATCATATTTCCCAACATAATATGTTCCTCACAGAAATACTATTGTATATCATATTTCCCAAGATAATATGATCCTCACAGAAATACTATTGTATATCATATTTCCCAACATAATATGTTCCTCACAGAAATACTATTGTATATCATATTTCACAACATAATATGATCCTCACAGAAATACTATTGCATATCATATTTCACAACATAATATGATCCTCACAGAAATACTATTGCATATCATATTTCCCAACATAATATGTTCCTCACAGAAATACTATTGCTTATCATATTTCACAACATAATATGTTCCTCACCGAAATACTATTGTATATCATATTTCCCAACATAATATGTTCCTCACAGAAATACTATTGTATATCATATTTCCCAACATAATATGTTCCTCACAGAAATACTATTGTATATCATATTTCCCAAGATAATATGTTCCTCACAGAAATACTATTGTATATCATATTTCCCAACATAATATGTTCCTCACAGAAATACTATTGTATATCATATTTCACAATATAACATGTTCCTCACAGAAATATCATTGCGTTTCCTCATTCCTTACCAAAATGTTGTCGTTTTTTTCATCCTAAAACGTACCATTTCGTTATATTAGCGTTTCTTAACTTCACATCTGGAGTTCTTTGAACGAGTTTGTCATAAAATAACTTGTTTTAAACCTACATAGCCTTGAGTGATTCCTGCTAGGGGTGACATGTCAGTTTAAACAGGAAGTTGTTCGGTGTTTTCTAACAAGTATAAGCTGCAATGTTTCGAAAGCTATGACCAGTCATTAACCTTTAATACCATTACAACGGTTTGTCATCACATAAGGCAAACAGTACGTGAAATTATATTATCATTAAAATATTGTCAGTATATCCTGCAAAACGTGTTGTGTTTATTGTCTTTAAATTATTGTTAATATATTCTGTACAATATGTCGGGCATATCATTATCAAAGTATAGTCAGTATATTCTAATCATGTGGGGTATATTATTGTTATGGTACTGCCAGTATATTCTAATCATGTGGAATATATTATTGTTATGGTATTGTCAGTATATTCTAATCATGTGGGGTATATTATAGTTATGGTACTGCCAGTATATTCTAATCATGTGGGGTATATTATTGTTTTGTTACTGTAGGTATATTCTAATCATGTGGGGTATATTATTGTTATGGTACTGTCAGTATATTCTAATCATGTGGGGTATATTATTGTTATGGTACTGTCAGTATATTCTTATCATGTGGGGTATATTATTGTTATGGTACTGTCAGTATATTCTGACCATGTGGGGTATATTATTGTTATGGTACTGTCAGTATATTCTAATCATGTGGGGTATATTATTGTTATGGTACTGTCAGTATATTCTAATCATGTGGGTACATTATTGTTATGATACTGTCAGTATATTCTAATCTTGTGGGGTATATTATTGTTATGGTACTGTCAGTATATTCTAATCATGTGGGGTATGTTATTGTTATGGTACTGTCAGTATATTCTGACCATGTGGGGTATATTATTGTTATGGTACTGTCAGTATATTCTAATCATGTGGGGTATATTATCGTTATGGTACTGTCAGTATATTCTAATCATGTGGGGTATATTATTGTTATGGTACTGTCAGTATATTCTAATCATGTGGGGTATATTACTGTTATGGTACTGTCAGTATATTTTAATCATGTGGGGTATATTATTGTTATGGTACTGTTACTGTCAGTATATTCTAATCATGTGGGGTATATTATTGTTATGGTACTGTCATTATGTTTTGAACCTTATTATTAATTTATATTGTCAGCTATTACTGAATCACACAGCACTACTGAACCATAGTTTCAATTGAGTAGAGAACTTGAGTACCACGAACCGAATTAAGTTACAACACTGACCGACCTGTACTTATAGCATGAGAGAACCACCACTAGTCTGTAGTTGTACTTATAGCATGAGAGAACCACCACTAGTCTGTAGTTGTACTTATAGCACAACATGAGAGAACCACCATTAGTTTGTAGTTGTACTTATAGCACAACATGAGAGAACCACCACTAGTCTGTAGTTGTACTTATAGTACAACATGAGAGAACCACCATTAGTTTGTAGTTGTACTTATAGCACAACATGAGAGAACCACCACTAGTCTGTAGTTGTACTTATAGCACAACATGAGAGAACCACCATTAGTCTGTAGTTGTACTTATAGCACAACATGAGAGAACTACCACTAGTCTGTAGTTGTACTTATAGTACAACATGAGAGAACCACCACTAGTCTGTAGTTGTACTTATAGCACAACATGAGAGAACCACCACTAGTCTGTAGTTGTACTTATAGCAAAACATGAGAGAACCACCACTAGTCTGTAGTTGTACTTATAGCACAACATGAGAGAACCACCATTAGTCTGTAGTTGTACTTATAGCACAACATGAGAGAACCACCACTAGTCTGTAGTTGTACTTATAGCACAACATAAGAAAAACATTACTAGTATTATGGTAAGGGCTATAAATTAGAATAGCAACCTAACTTGAACTATTCATCTATTTTAAACAGCACTTTATTTAAACTGTAGACACACCAGTCCATGTGGTTACTGTATCACAAAATATATCTCCTCATATGGTTTGGGTGACGAAATTAGCCACTGGAACAGACGACAGACGAGGATGAAGGTGAGCCAACAGGAGCAGACAACGTCAGACCTGTTGGTTGTGGTACCAGTGGTTCGTGGTGGACTTCAGTCTTTATGAGGAAAGTTTATCTAAAACAAGCTCTTGTGTGGAGCACAACGACTGTGATGCATCGATACATAACGACGTGGTTCATTGGGACCGTCTTTTTGTTCCGACAAAGTTACAGCAGCCAGGGAGAATTGAGTTCTAACCTACAGTTGCAGGTGTGTTTATACATACATATATAATTAGAATTACCAGATATTTATTTTATAAAACAAACCAGAACTACTGACAATAGCGAGCTCTGTAAAACCAATTAATATCCTGAACATTATAACATCAGAATATGTATATTACTAACACATATCTGCTTCACTACGTTTATCGTCAATTGTTTTATTATTACCTATAATTCATTACTAAACAGATCTCTTGATGAATACGTGATTAATATTAAAAGCGATGAACATACAGTTTATATACATACTTGCAAATAGATAAATCAATATAGTACATGAACCACTTTGCTGTTCATATCAGTTAGTTGTTTACAAATTTTGAATAACATTTTTACAGGAAACACCACAAGAAGAAATACAAAATGGTAAGAAATATTCTCTGTACCAGAAACTATTGTCACTTCATCGTTATTTCTCTGTAGCAACATGTAAACTGTTATCGTTTCTCTGTAGCAACATGTAAACTGTTATCGTTTCTCTGTATCAATGTGTAAACTGTTATCGTTTCTTTGTAGCAACATGAAAACTGTTATCGTTTCTCTTTTGCAATGTGTAAATGTTATCGTTTCTTTGTAGCAATATGCAAATTCTTATCGTTTCTTTGTAGCAACATGTAAACTGTTATAGTTTCTCTGTATCAGTGTGTAAACTGTTATCGTTTCTTTGTAGCAACATGTAAACTGTTATCGTTTCTCTGTAGGAACATGTAAACTGTTATCGTTTCTCTGTAGGAACATGTAAACTGTTATCGTTTCTTTGTAGCAACATGTAAACTGTTATCGTTTCTTTGTAACAATGTCTAAACTGCCACTCTTTCTGTTGAGTATATATTAAACTTTATTTGTAGCTAAGTGAAATTTTAAAATACAGTTCTTGAAAGAAGTCTAACATGTTATAAAGAGATTCCACATTACCTGACAACTTTTATAACACAGTAAGAACTGAGCGATAAAATATTAGTAACAAACATTTCGTACTCTCAAAACAATCTACTTAAAAAGCAACCGATTCAGTGATGTCGAGAAACCCACTTGTTGAGAAATTTATATGCAAAAACGGCTCGCTTGGGTTGAGAAAATATTTTACATAGAAGAGCGAACAACGTTTCGACCTTCTTCGGTCATCGTCAGGTTCACAAAGAAAGAGGTAACTGACCGGAAGCTGACCACATATTTGAAAGGGGTTGTGTAACTGAGTGTCGGAATGTAGAGGGCGGTGTTAGATGTTTGAATATATAATTTTATTATATTAATATAGGTATAAAGGTGTTCCATTATATTGGTTTATTTTGGGTTTAAGTTGTTGTATAAGTTGTTTATGTTTGTTTCTTTATTTAGTATTTGAGTGTTTTCTAGGGTTATGTTGTGTTTATTTGATTTGCAGTGTTCGAAAACGTGTGAAGGTGACTTTTTATGTTCTTTAAATCTGGTTTCCATTTTCTACTTGTTTCTCCAATATAGAAGTCGTGGCAGTTATCACATTGTATTTTATAAATAATGTTGGTGTGGTGTTTGTCAGTGTAGTTTTTACATAGTATAGACCTCAGTTTTGTGCCGGGTTTTTGAATAAATTTGGTATTAACTGGAATGTCGTATTTTGTTACTAATTTTTGCCAAATGTTGGTTATTTGTTTGCTGATGTCAGGAATATATGGTATACAGTAGTATATGGTTTTGTGGTTTTTTGATACGTGAGCTGTATTTACTTTAGTTGGTTGATTTTGCTTTCTGTCTAGGTGTATGCGTATAATGTTTTCTACGGTTTGTGGAGGAAACTTATTGATGTTGATGAAGTATTGTTTTATTTTGTCTAATTCATCGTTAATTTTATCTGGTGAGCATAGTTTTATGGCTGTGTTTATTTGGTTTCTTAGTATGTTGAGTTTTTGTTTTGTTTCATGTGCTGAGTCCCAAGGAATGTATAGTCCAGTATGGGTGATTTTCGGTGGATTTCTGTTTTGAATTGTGTGTCGGTTCTTGTAATTTTGAGGTCAAGAAATGATATTTGATTGCTTTCTTCCTGTTCACATGTGAAGTTAATGTTGGGATGTATAGAGTTAATGTGATTGAAAAATTAAGTATGTGTTCTGTAGATTTGAATCCCGCAACCGTGTCATCTACATATCTGTACCAGTATAGTGGTGGATGTAATGCTGTGTTAATTGCTTGTGTTTCACCTTGTGTCATAAAAATATTGGCTAGAACTGGTGATACTGGGTTGCCCATGCTTAGGCCATTTGTTTGTATATAGTTGTGGTTGTTGAACATGAAGTTTGTCTTTATCGTGGTGAATTCTATTAGGGTTGCTAACTGGTTACTGGGAATTTCTATAGTTGGGTTAGGGTCTCGGATATAGAGTTCTAAGGCTATCTTGCAGGCTTTAGTGGTTGGAACTTCTGTAAAGAGGGATATAACATCGAAACTGGCCATTAAGGCTTTATGATTAAGTTGATTTAGATTAGACTTGAAATTAAAAGAGTCTTTGATGAATGAGCTGGCTGATGTTACATATTTGGAGAATGCCCATGCTATGTATTTACCAAGATTGTAATTAAACGATTCATGTGTGGACATTATTGGTCGTAATGGACAATCTGGTTTATGAGGTTTGGGGATGCCGTATATTTGTGGTGTGCGTGAGTCGGTTTTACGTAGGTAGGAATAAAGTGTTTGTGAAATTGTATTGGCTTTTTTCATTTGTAGTAGTATTTTGTTCAGTTGCGTCTCGTGTGTCTTTGTTGGATTTGTGTGCATTGGTTTAAATTTGTTCGTGTCTGATAGGATGTTATTCATTTTTTGGATGTATTCATTCGTGTTCATTATGACTATAGCGTTACCTTTATCTGCTTTTAGAATTCTTATGTGTTTGTCTTGTTTTAGCTTTTTAATGGAATTAATGTCTCTTTTTGTAAGGTAGTTTTATAGTTTTCTGTTTTGTGAAATTATGTTGATGGTTTTGTGAGAAATTACAAATTTATATTTTCCAGAAACACCTAAAAACAACATCTTAAACGATTTTTTCAAAGAATTTTCTATCCAATATTTTTATGACACAAGTTGAAACACAAGCAATTAACACAGCATTACATCCACCACTATACTGGTACAGATATGTAGATGACACGGTTGCGGGATTCAAATCAACAGAACACATACTTAATTTTTTTCAATCACATTAACTCTATACATCCCAACATTAACTTCACATGTGAACAGGAAGAAAGCAATCAAATATAATTTCTTAACCTCAAAATTACAAGGACCGATACACAATTTAAAACAGATATCCACCAAAAAATCACCCATACTGGACTATACATTCCTTGGGACTCAGCACATGAAACAAAACAAAAACTCAACATACTAAGAAACCAAATAAACACAGCCATAAAACTATGCTCACCAGATAAAATTAACGATGAATTATACAAAATGAAAAAATACTTCATCAACATCAATAAGTTTCCTCCACAAACCGTAGAAAACATTATACGCACACACCTAGACAGAAAGCAAACTCAACCAACTAAAGTAAATACAGCTCACGAATCAAAAAACCACGAAACCATATACTGCTGTATACCATATATTCCTGACATCAGCAAACAAATAACCAACATTTGGCAAAAATTAGTAACAAAATATGACATTCCAGTTAATACCAAATTTATTCAAAAACCAGGCACAAAACTGAGGTCTATACTATGTAAAAACTAACTGACAAACACCACACCAACATTATTTATAAAATACAATGTGATAACTGCCACGACTTCTATATTGGAGAAACAAGTAGAAAAATGGAAACCAGATTCAAAGAACATAAAAAGTCACCTTCAGACGTTTTCGAACACTGCAAGTGAAATAAACACAACATAACCATAGAAAACACTCAAATACTAAATAAAGAAACAAACATAAACAAACGCAAAATTAAAGAAGCCTTACTTATACAACAACTTAAACCCAAAATAAACCAATATAAAGGAACGCCTTTATACCTGTATTGATATAATAAAATAAATAAAATTATATATTCAAACATCTAACACCGCCCTCTACATTCCGACACTCAGTTACACAACCCCTTTCAAACATGTGTTCAGCTTCCGGTCAGTTACCTCTTTCTTTGTGAACCTGACGATGACCGAAGAAGTTCGAAACGTTGTTCGCTCTTCTATGTAAAATATGTTCTCAACCCAAACGAGCTGTTTTTGCATATAAAGCAACCGATTCGTTGCATTAAGAGATATTCTTGGTAGCGTCTTAGTTCTCTGAAATATACTTTAGTAATGAATCATTTATTTTTTGTGATTTTCGAGGTTTCCGAAACTTTTCGTCTTCAGACAACATTTTACTGAACCAAGCGTGCGGTAAGTTTTAAGCCTAATGTCTCAGTATGTGACAAGTATTGTTTCGAACCTGCTAATCAATGCAAGAATTGTTCTAGTCTACTAAATGTTATAATTCACTTTGTTACACAATAAAACCAACAGATTAATTGTTAAATGTTGTAAGTCACTTTGTTACACAATAAAACCAGCATATTAATTGTTAAATGTTGTAAGTCACTTTGTCACACAATAAAGGCAACAGATTAATTGTTAAATGTTGTAAGTCACTTTGTTACACAATAAAACCAGCATATTAATTGTTAAATGTTATAAGTCACTTTGTTACACAATAAAGCCAACAGATTAATTGTTAAATGTTGTAATTCGCTTTGTTACACAGTAAGACCAACAGACTAATTGTTAAATGTTGTAATTCGCTTTGTTACACGTTAAAGCCAACAGATTAATTGTTAAATGTTGTAACTCAGTTTGTCACACAATACAACCAACAGATTAATTGTTAAGTGGTGTAATTTGCTTTGTTACACGTTAAAACGAGCATATTAATTGTTAAATGTTGTAAGTCACTTTGTCACACAATAAAGCCAATAGATTAATTGTTAAGTGGTGTAATTTGCTTTGTTACACAATAAAACGAGCATATTAATTGTTAAATGTTGTAATTCGTTTTGTTACACGTTAAAACCAACAGATTAATTGTTAAGTGGTGTAATTTGCTTTGTTACACAATAAAACGAGCATATTAATTGTTAAATGTTGTAATTCGCTTTGTTACACGTTAAAACCAACAGACTAATTGTTAAATGTTGTAAGTCACTTTGTCACACAATAAAGCCAATAGATTAATTGTTAAGTGGTGTAATTCGCTTTGTTACACAATAAAACGAGCATATTAATTGTTAAATGTTGTAATTCGCTTTGTTACACGTTAAAGCCAACAGATTAATTGTTAAGTGGTGTAATTTGCTTTGTTACACAATACAACCAGCATATTAATTGTTAAATGTTGTAATTCGCTTTGTTACACAATAAAGCCAATAGATTAATTGTTAAGTGGTGTAATTCGCTTTGTTACACAATAAAACGAGCATATTAATTGTTAAATGTTGTAATTCGCTTTGTTACACGTTAAAGCCAATAGATTAATTGTTAAGTGGTGTAATTCGCTTTGTTACACAATAAAACGAGCATATTAATTGTTAAATGTTGTAATTCGCTTTGTTACACGTTAAAGCCAACAGATTAATTGTTAAGTGGTGTAATTTGCTTTGTTACACAATAAAACCAGCATATTAATTGTTAAATGTTGTAATTCGCTTTGTTACACGTTAAAACCAACAGACTAATTGTTAAATGTTGTAAGTCACTTTGTCACACAATAAAGCCAATAGATTAATTGTTAAGTGGTGTAATTCGCTTTGTTACACAATAAAACGAGCATATTAATTGTTAAATGTTGTAATTCGCTTTGTTACACGTTAAAGCCAACAGATTAATTGTTAAGTGGTGTAATTTGCTTTGTTACACAATAAAACCAGCATATTAATTGTTAAATGTTGTAATTCGCTTTGTTACACGTTAAAACCAACAGACTAATTGTTAAATGTTGTAAGTCACTTTGTCACACAATAAAGCCAATAGATTAATTGTTAAGTGGTGTAATTCGCTTTGTTACACAATAAAACGAGCATATTAATTGTTAAATGTTGTAATTCGCTTTGTTACACGTTAAAGCCAACAGATTAATTGTTAAGTGGTGTAATTTGCTTTGTTACACAATACAACCAGCATATTAATTGTTAAATGTTGTAATTCGCTTTGTTACACGTTAAAACCAACAGACTAATTGTTAAATGTTGTAAGTCACTTTGTCACACAGTAAAGCCAATAGATTAATTAAGTGGTGTAATTCGCTTTGTTACACAGTAAAACCAACATATTAATTGTTAAATGTTGTAGTTTATGTAATAAAAACCTTTTTTTTTCTCACTTCCCAGCCTGCGGCACGTTACCTGAGCTGTCTTTCAGGATTATAAACGGTGAAGAAACGTCGGTGAACAAATACCCCTGGATGGTGCTCCTTTTTTTCACATTTTCATGAAAACATTTTTTTAAATATTAAATATTAACTTGTATAAAGTGACATACAAATATATCATCGTTAGAACCAAGTAAAGCACAAATTTAGCCAATGTGCATCCAAGTTACACAGCTGTTAAATGATTTTTAATAGACTACAAACCTAGCATGTGAGGACAAACGAGTAAAACGTGATGAATTTAAAGTGTTTAAAATATAAGAGATTATTTTAGAAACGTTACCTGTTTTTTGTTTACATATCCTAGTAAATGAACTTTAATCCTAGCTTCTCACATACATGTTTCTTACTTTCCTATCATACAACAGCAGAATTACGTCATAATATTACAATTTCTGTTTCATGATTAATTCAACTATGAATCATCTGTAAAAATTACTTAAATGCAGCATTCTTTCTTCCATAATTGAAAATTCTGCACTAATCTTAAAACTTCCGTAAACCAAGCCGTACAAGAATAAACATTAGTTCGTGTTTCACATTGTCCTGTTATATGCTTATCTTTAAAAGATGGTATTTTCATCATTAATGACACCTCATACGATACATGTACTAAAGAGGATGGTTAGATACTCGTCATGTTCAGGTATAACTAATCCTAAGTTAGTTTACTAAAAGAGGAAGGTCAGATATGTTCAGGTATAGCTAACCCTAATTTAGTATACTAAAGAGGATGGTGAGATACTCATCATGTTCAGTACAACTAACCCTACCCTACTGCACGAGAGAGGAAGGTCAAATACTTTTTCAGTTTCAGGTACAGCTAACCGTTAGTTAGTTTACTAAAGAGGATGGTTAGATACTCATCATGTTCAGGTATAACTAATCGTAAGTTAGTTTACTAAAAGAGGAAGGTCAGATATGTTCAGGTATAACTAACCCTAATTTGGTATACTGAAGAGAAAAGTCACATACTCATCGTGTTCACGATTGTACGAGAGAGAAAGGTCAAATACTTTTCAGTTTCAGACATAATTAACCCTAATTTAGTGTACTAAAGATGAAGGTCAGATACTCATCATGTTCAGGTACAGTTAATCCTAATTTAGTATACTGAGGAAGAAGGTCAGATACTTTTCAGTTTCAGGTATAGCTAACCCTAATTTAGTGTACTAAAGAGGAATATCAAACACTTTTCAGATTCAGTTATAGCCAACCTTAAGTTAGATCTGATAAGCAGATGAAGGACAATCACTAAGCAACACGTACCGCCTATTCGACTACTCTGAAACGTGTAACATATCGCAGCTCGAACCTAGTGCTCTGTGATGACAATATTTAATGGGCCTGGCATGGCCTAGCGCGTTAAGGCGTACGCTTCGTAATCTGAGGGTCGCGGGTTCGCGCCCGAGTCGCGCCAAACATGCTCGCCCTCCCAGCCGTGGGGGCGTTATAATGTGACGGTCAATCCCACTATTCGTTGGTAAAAGAGTAGCCCAAGAGTTGGCGGTGGGTGGTGATGACTAGCTGCCTTCCCTCTAGTCTTACACTGCTAAATTAGGGACGGCTAGCACAGATAGCCCTCGAGTAGCTTTGTGCGAAATTCCAAAACAAAAACAAACAAACAAGACAATATTTAAGACACTTGTGAAACAAACGATAATTTTATGAATATGTTTAATCGTTGTTAGTTATGGTTTTGACGTGCTGACGTTTCTGAATTTTATACGTGCGTCAGTCACATGTTAAGAAATTTAAACCATGAAAGTTCATGGCTGTAGTCTCGCGGCGGACAGATGGTAGTTAACCTATTGCGTAACTCTACGTGAAAATAAACTGACAAATTTGAAAAATCCTCGAATAATTTAATACTTTCTATTTTTCCATTTCTTACCTTTAATCACACTTTTCGTCCAAAAACAGTAATAAGTAAAAGTGCATTTAACAGTCACGTACCTTCTCTGATCAAAACTTCTGACATTTAACAAAAATCAATCTAATATTAAATTAACTGTAGCCTAAATATGGATAAAACGGATTTTATGTGAAAAAGACAAATAGTAAAGACTAAAATTACACATTAAAATAATTAGAACAAAACAAATACAGTAGTAGAACCAATGATCTGACCTTAAACATTAATAAATATAGAACTGATTCATCACAGTTTGGTTTGTTCTAGGTTCTTTTACGTTACGAAAGAAAAAAACACAGAAGAGGAAGTTGCGGTGGAACACTTATCAGTCCTTCCTATGTACTGACTGCTGCCCACTGTTCAACAAGGTAAGGTTTGTCAGTACTTATCGGTCCTTCCTATGTACTGACTGCTGCCCACTGTTCAACAAAGTAAGGTTTGTCAGTACTTATCAGTCCTTCCTATGTACTGACTGCTGCCCACTGTTCAACAAGGTAAGGTTTGTCAGTACTTACCAGTCCTTCCTATGTACTAACTGTTGCCCACTATTCAACAAGGTAAGGTTTGTCAGTACTTATCAGTCCTTCCTATGTACTAACTGCTGCCCACTGTTCAACAAGGTAAGGTTTGTCAGTACTTATCAGTCCTTCCTATGTACTGACTGCTGCCCACTGTTCAACAAGGTAAGGTTTGTCAGTACTTATCAGTCCTTCCTATGTACTGACTGCTGCCCACTGTTCAACAAGGTAAGGTTTGTTAGTACTTATCAGTCCTTTCTATGTACGGACTGCTGCCCACTGTTCAACAAGGTAAGGTTTGTCAGTACTTATCAGTCCTTCCTATGTACTGACTGCTGCCCACTGTTCAACAAGGTAAGGTTTGTCAGTACTTATCAGTCCTTCCTATGTACTGACTGCTGCCCACTGTTCAACAAGGTAAGGTTTGTCAGTACTTATCAGTCCTTCCTATGTACTGACTGCTGCCCACTGTTCAACAAGGTAAGGTTTGTTAGTACTTATCAGTCCTTTCTATGTACGGACTGCTGCCCACTGTTCAACAAGGTAAGGTTTGTCAGTACTTATCAGTCCTTCCTATGTACTGACTGCTGCCCACTGTTCAACAAAGTAAGATTTGTCAGTACTTATCAGTCCTTCCTATGTACTGACTGCTGCCCACTGTTCAACAAGGTAAGGTTTGTCAGTACTTATCAGTCCTTCCTATGTACTGACTGCTGCCCACTGTTCAACAAAGTAAGATTTGTCAGTACTTATCAGTCCTTCCTATGTACTGACTGCTGCCCACTGTTCAACAAAGTAAGATTTGTCAGTACTTATCAGTCCTTCCTATGTACTGACTGCTGCCCACTGTTCAAAAAGTAAGATTTGTCAGTACTTATCAGTCCTGACGCACTAGTTGATACATCCTGTTTTCTAGTGTGTCTTACTTTAAGTAGTTAAACTGAAGCACTAGTTGATACATCCTGTTTTCTAATGTGTCTTACTTTAAGTTAAATTGAAGCAGCAGTTGATACATCATCAGTGATGTCGAGAAAACCCACTTGGAGGGAAATATATATGTAAAATTGGCTCGTCTGGGTTGAGAAAATATTTTACGTAGAAGAGCGAACAACGTTTCGACCTTCTTCGGTCATCGTCAGATTCACAAAGAAAGAAAGAGAAAGCTGACCACATGTTTGGAAGGGGTTGTGTAACTGAGTGTCGGAATGTAGAGGGCGGTGTTAGATGTTTGAATATATAATTTTATTTTATTATATTTAATATAGGTATAAAGGCGTTTCTTTATATTGGTTTATTTTGGGTTTAAGTTGTTGTATAAGTAAGGCTTCTTTAATTTTGCATTTGTTTATGTTTGTTTCTTTATTTAGTATTTGGGTATTTTCCATGGTTATGTTGTGTTTATTTGATTTGCATTGTTCGAAAACGTGTGAAGGTGACTTTTTATGTTCGTTGAATGTGGTTTCAACTTTTCTACTTGTTTCTCCAATACAGAAGTCGTGGCAGTTATCGCATTGTATTTTATAAATAATGTTGGTGTTGTGTTTGTCAGTATAGTTTTTATATAGTATAAACCTCAGTTTTGTGCCTGGTTTTTGAATAAATTTGGTATTAACTGGAATGTCATATTTTGTTACTAGTTTTTGCCAAATGTTGGTTATTTGTCTGCTGATGTCAGGAATATATGGTATACAGCAGTATATGGTTTCGTGATTTTTTGATTCTGGAGATATATTTACTTTTGTTGGTTGATTTTGCTTTCTGTCTAGGTGTGTGTGTATAATGTTTTCTACGGTTTGTGGAGGAAACTTATTGATGTTGATAAAGTATTTTTTTATTTTGTCTAATTCATCGTTAATTTTATCTGGTGAGCATAGTTTTATGGCTGTGTTTATTTGGTTTCTTAGTATGTTGAGTTTTTGTTTTGTTTCATGTGCTGAGTCCCAAGGAATGTATAGTCCCGTATGGGTGATTTTTTGGTGGATTTTTGTTTTGAATTGTGTGTCGGTTCTTGTAATTTTGAGGTCAAGAAATGATATTTGATTGCTTTCTTCCTGTTCACATGTGAAGTTAATGTTGGGATGTATAGAGTTAATGTGATTGAAAAAATTAAGTGTGTGCTCTGTAGATTTGAATCCCGCAACCGTGTCATCTACATATCTGTACCAATATAGTGGTGGATGTAATGCTGTGTTAATTACTTGTGTTTCAACTTGTGTCATAAAAATATGGGCTAGAACTGGTGATACTGGGTTGCCCATGCTTAGGCCATTTGTTTGTATATAGTTGTGGTTGTTGAACATGAAGTTTGTCTTTACCGTGGTGAATTCTATGAGGGTTGCTAACTGGTTGCTGGGAACGTTTATAGTTGGGTTAGGGTCTCGGATACATCATGTCTTCTAATGTGTGTCTTCTTTTACGTTTTTAAACTGAAGCACTAGTTGATGCATCATGTGTTCTAGTGTGTGTTTCACTTTAAGTTGTTAAACTAAAGCACTAGTTGATGCATCATGTGTTCTAGTGTGTGTCTCACTTTAAGTTGTTAAACTAAAGTACTAGTTGTACTTCATGTCTTCTAGTGTATGTCTTAACTAAGTTGTTAAACTAAAGTACTAGTTGATACATCATGTTTTCTAATGTGTCTTACTTTAAGTTGTTAAACTAAAGCCCTAGTTGATACATCATATCTTCTAGTGTGTCTTACTTTGACTTGTTAAACTAAAGCACTAGTTGATACATTATGTTTTCTAATGTGTCTTACTTTAAGTTATTAAACTAAAGCCCTAGGTGATACATCCCGTCTTCTAATGTGTCTTACTTTAAGTTGTTAAACTAAAGCCCTAGGTGATACATCATATCTTCTAGTGTGTATCACTTTAAGTTGTGAAACTAAAGCACCAGTCGATACATCTTGTCTTCTAGTTAAAAACATGCATGTTGTAATCATGCGTTTCTATATTATTATTTTATTTTCATATGACGCTGCTGTAAGTTTTTAGACCAAGTACTATTAAAAGTCTACTTTCTGTAGAAATAACAGAAGAAAACCCCTTAAGCCAGGTCAAGCTGAAACGATTACTGGCGAGCACGACAAATGGGTCATAGAGACTCAGTCTAAAGTTGTGGACATTGAATACGTAATGATTCATCCTCAGTATCGACCCAAGCCTGTTTTAAATGATATTGCACTGTGGAAGCTGAAACATCCGGTGGAATTATCCGAGTATGTTGATCTAATATGTCTGCCTCCACCAGATGTTAACTTTAGTGGCATGCAGGGGACAATAGTAGGATGGGGTTGGACTAATTCCAATGGTAATGTTATCTTTTCTTCTGTTCTGTATGGTATTATATTCCGGTATGAAAAATGCACTTTTCTGTTCAAGTGGATTTGATGTGTCTAGATAAGTTGATGTTAAACAGTTTGTCAGCGTTTATAAGGAAAATACGTTTCAAATCCATTTAAACTGGTTTTAGTCTCAATTTTCAAAATAAGTACAATACACTATCGTACACGTTACTGGTAGATAACACTTTACGTGTATTATTGTTGCTTGTATTATTGTTACGTATACATAACACTTGTAGAGAAAATTATATATTTTAAAACTGATGGTATGGATAGAGAAGCACTAATAGAGGAGCGAACAACGTTTTGACCTTTTTTGGTCATCGTCAGAAGAAGGTTGAAACGTTGTTCGCTCCTCTATTAGTGCTTTCTCTACCCATACCATCAGTTTCTAAATATATAATGGATAACATTTTATTGGTGTTACGGTTAGACTTAGGTAACACTTTACTGACGTTATTGCTAGATATAGATAACATTTAACTGGTGTTATTGTTAGATATGGATAACACTTAACTGGTGTTATTGTTAGACATATATAGCACTGAACTGGTGTTATTTTTAGATACAGATAACACTTAACTGGTGTTATTGTTAGATATGGATAACACTTAATTGGTGTTATTGTAAGATATAGAAAACACTTAACTGGTGTTATTGTTAGATATAGAAAACACTTAACTGGTGTTATTGTTAGGTATAGATAACACTTAACTGGTGTTATTGTTAGATATGGATAACACTTAACTGGTGTTATTGTTAAATATGGATAACACTTAATTGGTGTTATTGTTAGATATAGAAAACACTTAACTGGTGTTATTGTTAGATATAGAAAACACTTAACTGGTGTTATTGTTAGGTATAGATAACATTTAACTGGTGTTATTGTTAGATATGGATAACACTTAACTGGTGTTATTGTTAAATATGGATAACACTTAATTGGTGTTACTGTTAGATATAGAAAACACTTAACTAGTGTTATTGTTACTTGTAGAGTTAAACATGTTTAAATATTTAATATTTTTAATTGAATACTTTTGAGTTACAAATAATCGATATATTTAGATGAAGTAACCCAATATTTCTAGTTACTTTGAAGACAATATGTAAACACAGTGTTTCCTGTAAAATGAATACTTGGAACAGGTGGTGAGTACAGCCATGTTCTGAAAGAAGCCAAAGTACCTATATGGTCACCATCAGAGTGCCAAAACAAATGGAAAAATGATGTTCACCCAACGAACGTATGTGCCGGCGGCGAAGATAAAGACGTTTGTTGGGTAAGAATGTCCGTCCCAAAAAAACTGTATTCTACCACTGTAATGTCATTTTAGGTGTAAATCTACAAATTATTATTACTATTGTTATTTTTTTACAAAGGGTGACTCAGGTGGACCTCTAGCGGTAGAAGTGGATAATCGATGGATCGTCCTTGGAGTCGTTTCTTTTGGAAGAAGTGAGTGTGCCGAAGAATCTTGGCCTTCAGTGTTTACGCGGGTTTCGTCATATCTCGACTGGATCCAGGAACATGTCAGCGACATCTGTAGTCCATTTCATAAAGTAGGTTTAACCAACAGCAAAGACATGACTGTGGCTGCGAATAGCACAATGAAGTAGACACGAACCTCTGGTTTTGTGAAATAACAAATCTACCCGAATATTGAAGAACGTAACAGACGTCTGTTTGTGTTTGTTTTGAAATGTACGAAACACGAATTGAGTGAAATGTATCAAATTTCAAAAGGAAATAAACAAAGACTATTTAACAGCAACGACTAAGGTAATAGAAAGTGATGTTTCTAACAGCTTACCCTAATCACACATGGCCGTGTTCTTACTGTATATGCTCTTAAAACATGCTCATAATAAACTTATATATCAGACCAACCGAACCTGTGTTCTAAACAAAACAAATTCAAAGGACTGACGGATCTACAACACGTGTTCCAAATAACTGATTACTCTGATATCTGTACCTCTGATGCATCCGACAGAGCTTCAGATAAAATTAGTAGGGGAAGTTTTCATATAAACAGAATGACAGAATGGACATACACTATACCATACATTGTTGACAGAGTTAAAACACACGTATTACCATGGCTACGAATGTCAGGTTACCAATAACAAAACCAAACAGAACCTTAAAACAAATATTCATACATTCTGCATATATTCCACATTAATAACTGATATTCATACATTCTGCATATATTCCACATTAATAACTGCATGAAAAATAAATGCTGAGGAAACAAAAACATAGGGGAAATTTACAGTATAAAATGTCATTTATAAAATAACTTGTATGACATGCAACGAAATTTATATTCTAGAAACATCTTGTGCGATCTGGTTGATCACCTTAACAAAGGTGCCAGTGACGTAGCAGAAACACAGAAGACCGACACCTGGATATCGTTTATAAGTAGATTGCTTCTAGCCATCCCTATTTTAGCAGTGTAAGACCAGAGGGAAGGCAGCTAGTCATCACCAACCACCGTCAACTCTTGGGCTACTCTTTTACCAACAAATAGTGGGATTGACCGTCACTTTATAACTTCCTCACGGCTAAAAGGGCGAGCATGTATGTTGTGAAGGGGATGCCAACCCGCAAATCTCAGATTACGAGTCGAATGCCTTAACCACCTGGTTATGCCGGGCCTTTACAAGTTGAAACAGCTGCGACTAACCTTCTCCATTGAAAATATGTAAAAAAATTGATTTCGAGATTTCATGGACAAATTAATCTCAACACAGAATGGACATTATGGGAGAAATTATTTAACCATCTAATTTATTTTACACTTGTTTATTTCTGTGTTTATGTTAATAGTCATTTGAAATTCAATATAATTTTGATGCTCATCTTCTAGTTTTATTGTTTTCTACTATTTTTATTTTCGTCACTTTGTTTCCTGTTTTCCAGTGTTCTTAAAAACAAACAAACTCACGATGACCAACCGTCAGTTGTTAAATTTGTTTTTTAGAACACTGGAAAACAGGAAACAAAGTAACGAAAATAATAATAGTTCTTATTTCTACAACTTCTTTAGAAACGAAACGTTGAAAATAATATACATATATTGTCGTTTCTTCATCATAAAATACACGTTTCTTTACGTAAAAGATTTGATTATAAAATCGACAACAGTTAATTCAACCCATTCAGTGATGTTGAGAAATTTATATACAAAAACGGCGTTCCTTTATATTGGTTTATACCTATACTAATATAATAAAATAAATAAAATTATATATTGAAACATCTAACACCGCCCTCTACATTCCGACACTCAGTTACACAACCCCTTTCAACCATGTGAACAGCTATCGGTCAGTTATCTCTTTCTTTGTGAACCTGACGATGACCGAAGAAGATCGAAACGTTGTTCGCTCTTCTATGTAACATATTTTCTCAACCCAAACGAGCCGTTTTTGCATATAAAATTCAACCCATTAATATAATCATTATGTTTTAATCCTTGTTTTCATAAGACATAGTCAAACCAATTCGACAAACTTATGACACACAGTGTCGAAGGGAAGTGTTTATAAGTTAAAGCACAATGTGGTCTCGGCACCATAGGCGACATATTTAAAAATCTCTGACTCCCGACTATTACGCACAGCAGTGCTGCCACCTATGTCAGACGATTACAGCATAACTTTTTCTGAGAAATGAAGAGAACGTAGTGTTCGAAGAAAATAGTCTTGGTTTTTGATGACTGAATAAAATCAGCTCGCACGACACCTCACATAGGGCAACAATAATTTGAAACTGTTAAACACTTAACAGTTTCATTGGTCTCACTGGTTTCTTGACGTACAATTCAGCAACGTAAAAATACAAACCGTTTTCCTAAATATATATTGTAATGAAGTAATAACATACAAACCTTTGTATAGGTGAACATGTTATCAATATAACAATACGCATCGTACTAATTCCTACATGTATATTATAACAAAGTAACAGTACTCACCGTACTAATTCCTACATGTATATTATAACAAAGTAACAGTACTCACCGTACTAATTCCTACACGTATATTATAACAAAGTAACAGTACTCACCGTACTAATTCCTACATGTATATTATAACAAAGTAACAGTACTCACGTTACTAATTCCTACATGTATATTATAACAAAGTAACAGTACACACCGTACTAATTCCTACATGTATATTATAACAAAGTAACAGTACACACCGTACTAATTCCTACATGTATATTATAACAAAGTAACAGTACACACCGTACTAATTCCTACATGTATATTATAACAAAGTAACGGTACACACCGTACTAATTCCTACATGTATATTATAACAAAGTAACAGTACACACCGTGCTAATTCCTACATGCATATTATAACAAAGTAACGGTACACACCGTACTAATTCCTACATGTATGTTATAACAAAGTAACGGTGCACATCGTACTAATTCCTACATGTATATTATAACAAAGTAACAGTACACACCGTACTGATTCCTACATGCATATTATAACAAAGTAACAGTACACACCGTACTAATTCCTACATGTATATTATAACAAAGTAACAGTACACACCGTACTAATTCCTACATGTATATTATAACAAAGTAACAGTACTCACCGTACTAATTCCTACATGTATATTATAACAAAGTAACAGTACACACCGTACTAATTCCTACATGTATATTATAACAAAGTAACAGTACTCACCGTACTAATTCCTACATGTATATTATAACAAAGTGACAGTACACACGTTACTGATTCCTACATGTATATTATAACAAAGTAACAGTACACACCGTACTAATTCCTACATGTATATTATAACAAAGTAACAGTACACACCGTACTAATTCCTACATGTATATTATAACAAAGTAACAGTGCACGCGTTACTGATTCCTACATGTATATTATAACAAAGTAACAGTACACACCGTACTGATTCCTACATGTATATTATAACAAAGTAACAGTACACACCGTACTGATTCCTACATGTATATTATAACAAAGTAACAGTACACACCGTACTGATTCCTACATGTATATTATAACAAAGTAACAGTACACACCGTACTGATTCCTACATGTATATTATAACAAAGTGACAGTACACACCGTACTAATTCCTACATGTATTATAACAAAGTAACAGTACACACCGTACTAATTCCTACATGTATATTATAACAAAGTAACAGTACACACCGTACTAATTCCTACATGTATATTATAACAAAGTAACAGTACACACCGTACTGATTCCTACATGTATATTATAACAAGTGACAGTACACACCGTACTAATTCCTACATGTATATTATAACAAAGTAACAGTACACACCGTACTAATTCCTACATGTATATTATAACAAAGTAACAGTACACACCGTACTAATTCCTACATGTATATTATAACAAAGTAACAGTACACACGTTACTGATTCCTACATGTATATTATAACAAAGTAACAGTACACACCGTACTAATTCCTACATGTATATTATAACAAGTAACAGTACTCACCGTACTAATTCCTACATGTATATTATAAAAAAGTAACAGTACACACCGTACTAATTCCTACATGTATATTATAACAAAGTAACAGTACTCACCGTACTAATTCCTACATGTATATTATAACAAAATAACAGTACACTCCGTACTAATTCCTACATGTATATTATAACAAAGTAACAGTACCCACCGTACTAATTCCTACATGTTTATTATAACGAAGTAACAGTACACACCGTACTAATTCCTACATGTATATTATAACAAAGTAACAGTACACACCGTACTAATTCCTACATGTATATTATAACAAAGTAACAGTACACACCGTACTGATTCCTACATGTATATTATAACAAAGTAACAGTACACACGTTACTGATTCCTACATGTATATTATAACAAAGTAACAGTACACACCGTACTAATTCCTACATGTATATTATAGCAAAGTAACAGTACTCACCGTACTAATTCCTACATGTATATTATAACAAAGTAACAGTACACAGCGTACTAATTCCTACATGTATATTATAACAAAGTAACAGTACTCACCGTACTAATTCCTACATGTATATTATAACAAAATAACAGTACACTCCGTACTAATTCCTACATGTATATTATAACAAAGTAACAGTACCCACCGTACTAATTCCTACATGTTTATTATAACGAAGTAACAGTACACACCGTACTAATTCCTACATGTATATTATAACAAAGTAACAGTACACACCGTACTAATTCCTACATGTATATTATAACAAAGTAACAGTACACACGTTACTGATTCCTACATGTATATTATAACAAAGTAACAGTACACACCGTACTAATTCCTACATGTATATTATAACAAAGTAACAGTACACACGTTACTGATTCCTACATGTATATTATAACAAAGTAACAGTACACACCGTACTAATTCCTACATGTATATTATAACAAAGTAACAGTACTCACCGTACTAATTCCTACATGTATATTATAACAAAGTAACAGTGCACACCGTACTAATTCCTACATGTATATTATAACAAAGTAACAGTGCACACCGTACTAATTCCTACATGTATATTATAACGAAGTAACAGTACACACGTTACGGATTCCTACATGTTTATTATAACGAAGTAACAGTACACACGTTACTAATTCCTAAGTGTATATTATCACAACACGCTTGTTAAATAAGACTATGTGTCACACGCATAGCCGTTCTTAAATAAACAAACAAGTAACAATTTTAAACACTACTACATTACTTAATAAAACCTTCAGAATGAAATCATATCACGCCTCAAATGATCTTTGTGAAGAAAAAATATTTATATGTATTAGATCAGTCGAAGTTCATGCGTGGTATTAGAAAGCTGTTAACGACAACAGGGCGGGGCTGAAATCTTGCGATAGTAACGCCCTCTTTTGTTGTAGTAGACCTTAGCTCTTGAGCTATAAGAAAACTGAACTGTTTTAAATATATATTACTACTTTTGACTTTCTATTATCTTAACTCATCGATTGTTACTTTGTTATAATATACATGTAGGAATTAGTACGGTGTGTACTGTTACTTTGTTATAATATACATGTAGGAATTAGTACGGTGTGTACTGTTACTTTGTTATAATATACATGTAGGAATTAGTACGGTGTGTACTGTTACTTTGTTATAATATACATGTAGGAATTAGTACGGTGTGTACTGTTACTTTGTTATAATTCGATTATCAAATCAAGTACATCATTTTGTAACCCCTACGCAGGAGAATTTTTCATACATTTGGTTTTGAAACGTTTTGGTTTTGTTTTTTCTCAATGAATCTCTTAATTTTTAGGTTAATGACAAATATATTATAACGAATGCTATGATTAGTTTAATATTAATATATTATAACCAATGCTACGATTAGTTTAATGATAAATATATTATAACCAACGCTATGATTCGTTTAATATTAATATATTATAACCAATGTTATGATTAGTTTAATATTAATATATTATAACCAATGTTATGATTAGTTTAATATTAATATATTATAACCAATGTTATGATTAGTTTAATATTAATATATTATAGCCAATGTTATGATTAGTTTAATATTAATATATTATAACCAACGCGTTGATTAGTTTAATATTAATATATTATAACCAATGTTATGATTAGTTTAATATTAAAATATTATAGCCAATGCTATGAATTTCGTGTCCACAAAATTTTATTCTTGCAAATTAACTATAGTGCACAATATCTAATGAAAGATATTTGTTTATTAAACGGATTCTGGCTGCCTCATGTCAAAACTTTTCCAAACCAATTCTTCCTCAGTGTGAGAAAGAACTGGTTGTACTTATTGACAATATTTGATATAGTTTGTGATTGGTTGATGGTATTGGAATTTTATTGTTAGATTATCTGGTTCTGGTTTATCATCAGATGATGAGCTAGTAACCATAAACTACTCGTCTCCAAATCTTAAAATCTATAGGACCTCATTGGTAGATTATCTGGTTCTGGTTTATCATCAAATGATGAGCTAGTAACCATGAGCTACTCGTCTCCAAACTGTTGTTTCTGTTTAGTGAAGGCTCGAGACTGGTTATCTAGAAAGCCTCCTCTATTTCTCCCGTTTTCCAGAACTTGTCAGTGAGTCTGTAACTCTACCAGTTGATTATATTTCGTGTTACTAAAACATGTTCGACAATGGCTATGTTTTATATTCATAAGTGTAATTTATTTCTTCTCCTAAATGTCGTAATGTCTGTTTATTGTAAATCTCTTTTATGTTCTTATGCTTGTCGTCTGTCGCATTAAAATAATAATAAATAGAACGTTTCATTTTATACTTATTGACAAGGGTTCACTACCAACTGGAGTATCCGTTTCAATACTTATTGACAAAGGTTCACTACCAACTGGAGTATCCGTTTCAATACTTATTGACAAGGGTTAACTACCAACTGGAGTATCCATTCCAATACTTATTGACAAGGGTTCACTACCAACTGGAGTATCCATTCCGATACTTATTGACAAGGGTTCACTACCAACTGGAGTATCCGTTTCAATACTTATTGACAAGGGTTCACTACCAACTGGAGTATCCGTTTCAATACTTATTGACAAGGGTTCACTACCAACTGGAGTATCCGTTCCAATACTTATTGACAAGGGTTAACTACCAACTGGAGTATCCATTCCAATACTTATTGACAAGGGTTCACTACCAACTGGAGTATCCATTCCAATACTTATTGACAAGAATTAACTACCAACTGGAGTATCCATTTCAATACTTACTGACAATGGCTCACTACCAACTAGAGTATCCGTTCCAATACGTATTGACAAGGGTTCACTACCAACTGGAGTATCCATTCCAATACTTATTGACAAGAATTAACTACCAACTGGAGTATCCGTTCCAATACTTATTGACAATGGCTCACTACCAACTGGAGTATCCGTTCCAATACTTATTGACAAGGGTTCACTACCAACTGGAGTATCCGTTCCAATACTTATTGATAAGGGTTCACTACCAACTGGAGTAACCGTTCCAATACTTATTGACAAGGGTTCACTACCAACTTGAGTATCCATTCCAATACTTATTGAGAAGGGTTCACTACCAACTGGAGTATCTGTTCCAATAGTTATTGACAAGGGTTCACTACCAACTGGAGTATCCATTCCAATACTTATTGACAAGGGTTCACTACCAACTGGAGCTTGGGTGGACATTCACAGCTCTGGTAATATCTGATTGAGATTCGCCTGCTTCCAAACGACTAATGGCGTTGTTGCATTGTGCTTCAGTCAGTCTTGGCGTAACTGTATTGCGTGTCGGTGGCTTAACACTGAGTTTTGGAAACCGAGAACCCGTCACTTTTATAGGGATTTTGCACGTGTTGCACCTGCAGAACATGCAGATCTCTCAAACAAATTTATTGGACACGCATGCGTTTTATGAAAAATCCGATGTTTGCTCCGTTTTCAAAGTGCACACCTTTTATTGTCATTTTGATCTGACAATCAGTGCCTTAACACGTGTAACATCACATACTCTGAGCTTGTAACATTATTACATATATTTCTCTTTAAAATAACAAAAATATCCCTTTTGCATTTCTTGTTTTGAAGAGTATAGATAAAGATCTATATGAACAGACAACAGACAGTACTATCATATTTATATAGATAAGTAACTACATGAACAGACAACAGACAGTACTATCATATTTATATAGATAAGTAGCTACATGGACAAACAACAGACAGTACTATTATATTTATACAGATAAGTAGCTACATGGACAAACAACAGACAGTACTATTATATTTTTACAGATAAGTAGCTACATGGACAAACAACAGACAGTACTATTATATTTATACAGATAAGTAGCTACATGGAGAAACAACAGACAGTACTATTATATTTATACAGATAAGTAGCTACATGGACAAACAACAGACAGTACTATTATATTTATACAGATAAGTAGCTACATGGACAAACAACAGACAGTACTATTATATTTATACAGATAAGTAGCTACATGGACAAACAACAGACAGTACTATCATATTTATACAGATAAGTAGCTACATGGACAGACAACAGACAGTACTATTATATTTATATACACAAAGAACTGCATGGACAGACAACAGACTGTACAATCATATTTATATAGAGTTTCGTCAGTTTGATCGTATAACCTAACTTTATGTTTTTCTTTCATTATTTTGTAATTCAATAGAGATTTTACATCCAGTATATATTTCTGTTCATTATCCTATATTATTTTAAACATGTTGTTGTAAACTACATTTTTAGTGTTTTGATTTTTATATCTGACAGAGGGCGCTTATAATGATTAAGGTGTAGTATATGTGAAACGAAAAACAACATTAGAATTTAGTAACTTCGTGCGATATGTAAAAATAAGGAAATAAAATATTTGTAACTTTACGTACGTTAGTCATTGGTTTCCTTAACAAATATTTATAAACTATATCTGACGTAATTATTGGTGTAATTTTTATATTATACAGATGCTCTAATGAACTGGATACTTTCTTAAATAACATAGTATAATAACCGCTTTTTTCTTTAATAAAATATACATTGTGTGAGACTTCATATAACTTTTCCATTGGTATAATAGTTTACTATTTGTAATATTTAATTATATTTTCTTTGCATCGCACACTGTTTGAGCCGTCAACTTCTCTGTTACTTTCTATACAATCAAGCCAATAATTTGTTTCATTGTTCACATAGAAGTGCAATCTACATTACTCAGTTATCGGTGTCTTATTTCTGAGTTTATGTAACAGACGTGCGTTTCAGTTTTCCATTTGTACATAATCTAAAAAAAATAATTAGTTTTATATTTCATTATATTGTATAATTATTTGTCTTTAATTACGTTCTATATACTATATACACTGGTATCGTTAACTTACGTCTTTGGTTAACTTCACCCAGAACTAATTTTCAGACTACGTAAGAGATAGCACACAACGTGTTAATTACATGTGACCGCTGTTCAAAGTGAATTCATTTCTGTACGCATAACGTCGTCGAATAAACCACAACCCTGTGTTAACGTCTTTACGCAAAAAAGAAACCAATAACTATCCTTCAAGTCTGGTAAGCTCTTGACACAACAGTCACTTTTGGTATAAAACCTAGATTTATTTACGATAACAACGTGATTAATGGTAGATCTGCGCAACAAACAAACGTTTAGTCGAGTTATTATGACAAATAACAGTCGTGATTTGTGGGCTCTACCATTCCTGTCACAACATCTATCACAGAACCTATAGGAATACTTTCTAAAAATTGGGTTCAGATTTGGCTATTATATCGAGACAATTAATAAAACAGGTAACAGTTATACCATTTATAGCAACTGTCCGTTGTCATGCTTACATATTAATAAAAATAGCTCTGTAGCAGCTGTCTGTTGTCATGTTTACCTGACGGTAAATACAGCTCTGTAGCAGCTGTTAGTTGTTATGTTTATATATATCGATAAATACAGCTTTGTAGCAGCAGTTATGTTTACATATATCGATAAATACAGCTCTGTAGCAGCTGTCATATTATTAAGTACACTTTTATAGAAGGTATTAGTTGTTGTGTTTACATGTAAGTATAAATTATTTAGAAATAAATAAATCTGTCTCAACGTTTACGTACAATTTCATGTATAGTAAAACGATAAAGATTTATGTATAAGTTTATTTTTAATCTCGCTCGCAGCTACACAAGGTCTACCCGTCAATTGTGGGACTGACCGTCACATTATAACGCCACAACGACTGAAAGAGCGAACTTGTTTGGCGTGAAGGATATTCGAACCCACTACCCTGCGATTACGAGTTGAGTGCTTTAACCAGCTGGCTCTATCAGGTCTCACGTGTAAGTAAGTTTATTTAATGTCTGTAATTGTGGAAAATATGACTAATAATCAGTATTTGTGTTATTGTTAATGTGTGATAAGAGGCTAATGTAATAAAGTTAATTGTGTATTGGTATTATGTTCGAATATTTATTTAGAATATGATTATCAAGTGTAAATATTTTATTTTCAACAGCATTCAAAGTGTAAAATGGAACGAATCAGAAAACAAAATACGAGTTTACAAGATACCAATTTGTCCCGCAGAAGATAATATGTCTATAGTATGTTTGTTAGTTATAGAACTTCCCCACAACGCTACACATGTTAGTCACCACTTTCAACTGACACACTAATAGACAAATGTAGATGGACTTTCCTAATCTCACCAATTAGCGCATTTATGGCCCCAAAGTGCGAATCACCTTTTTTCATAACGGGTCGTGAACCATGAACTCTCGTGTCCACATTTCGAACATGTCAATCTCTAGGTCATGCCTATAGAATAGAAAGATATAAATATTCCGTTTCATAAGACCTGCTTCTTTCATCTACCTCTCTCCATAACAACCCCTGTCTCTCGGTGGCACAGCGGCAAGTTTACAGACTAATGAAGCTAAAATCCGGAGTTCGATTCCCCCGCTCAGAACATTCAATGTGGCTTATTAAGACAAAAATATAACAACCGTGAGTTTCTTCTCCAATTCTATTAATAAAAACCATGATGTGAACAATGGACATTCTAAACCTATGATAATTCATAACTTGTCTAATCGTAACAACCAAATAAAAACAGATGAATCGGTAAACACTAGTGAAGAAACCATTGTTAAGGTCGTTCTATTTGGCTCAGAACTTTCGTCGTTGTTCACCGACCTAATACTTTTAGCCTGTAGTTTAGAATATGCTACAACATGAACCTTGTATCCTGTTTAACATCAAACCGTTGTTTTACTTTATTGATTCTGTAACATACGTGTTTCCTACATGACACCAGTTCAGGTTGCGAAATAAGGACGGAAAAATGCCACGCAATATTTACTCACAGGTTCACTGCGTCAGTCGCTGAGCCTTCTAAAAAGTTTAGATTAGGCTTAGAAGAGCTCTGCCAGTTATCTCGTGTGTATATTTGTACAAGTTTAAAAAAAAAGCAGATGGCGCTTTTAAAAGCAATTTAACGCAGCTGTTGTTTGGTCCAACTAACCCTGAAGTTTAAAAAAGATTCTCAAAAATTTTCCCTCAACCATACTTGTGTTATTATTTTGCTACAAGTGGTGCATTCATTAGCAGAGACGTCCATTATATATGTAAAAACGGCTCATTTAGGTTGAGAACATTTTTTATCTACGTAGAGGAGTGAACAACGTTTCGACCTTCTTCGGTCGTCGTCAGGTTCAAGTCCGTTAATTGACACAAAAGCACGAACACATTTACTCTCCACGTCTCGCGCGTAGCAGGGAAAGTTTATGACCGTTCTCCTAAAGTCTATCAAGTTGGTTCATTCTTCAATAGAAGATTTCTTTTAATTACAAATAAAGTAAATGAGCTCTTCTTTTTTGGTAAAAATGTAGGATCATGTTCCCATAACTATACGAAATACTAGACCCAGAGGTGTTAATATCCCTCGAGCCAAAAGATTGGAGATTTTAAATGAGCTATACATAATATGTGGCAGCCATTATGTATAGATCCATCCCTTCATACTAAACACTATCGACATTAGTGTTAGTAGGATAACTTAATTACTTACTGAGATAATTTTAGTTTCTAATAACAATGTCTTAACTCACACTAGTCTGCACTAGTTTGTTAAAAACATCACTACATTAGCTACCTAACAACTAAACAATGGTTGGTAGCGATGGTCTAGTGTTTAAACACAGTAACTCACACTAGTCAGTAGTAGTTTGTTAAAAACCATCACTATAGTAGCTACCTAACAACTAAACAATAGTTGGTAGCGACGGTCTAGTGTTTAAACACAGTAACTCACACTAGTCAGTAGTAGTTTGTTAAAACCATCACTATAGTAGCTACCTAACAACTAAACAATGGTTGGTAGCGATGGTCTAGTGTTTAAACACAGTAACTCACACTAGTCAGTAGTAGTTTGTTAAAACCATCACTACAGTAGCTACCTAACAACTAAACAATGGTTGGTAGCGATGGCCTAGTGTTTAAACACAGTAACTCACACTAGTCTGTAGTAGTTTGTTAAAATGATCACTATAGTAGCTACCTAACAACTAAACAATGGTTGGTAGCGATGGTCTAGTGTTTAAACACAGTAACTCACACTAGTCTGTAGTAGTTTGTTAAAATGATCACTATAGTAGCTACCTAAGAACTAAACAATGGTTGGTAGCGACGGTCTAGTGTTTAAACACAGTAACTCACACTAGTCAGTAGTAGTTTGTTAAAAAACATCACTATAGTAGCTACCTAACAACTAAACAATGGTTGGTAGCGATGGTCTAGTGTTTAAACACAGTAACTCACACTAGTCAGTAGTAGTTTGTTAAAACCATCACTACAGTAGCTACCTAACAACTAAACAATGGTTGGTAGCGATGGTCTGGTGTTTAAACACAGTAACTCACACTAGTCAGTGGTAGTTTGTTAAAACCATCACTACAGTAGCTACCTAACAACTAAACAATGGTTGATAGCGATGGTCTGGTGTTTAAACACAGTAACTCACACTAGTCAGTGGTAGTTTGTTAAAACCATCACTACAGTAGCTACCTAACAACTAAACAATGGTTGATAGCGATGGTCTGGTGTTTAAACACTGTAACTCACACTAGTCAGTAGTAGTTTGTTAAAATGATCACTATAGTAGCTACCTAACAACTAAACAATGGTTGGTAGCGACGGTCTAGTGTTTAAACACAGTAACTCACACTAGTCATTAGTAGTTTGTTAAAAAACATCACTACAGTTGCTACCTAACAACGGTTGGTAGCGATGGTCTTGTGTTTAAACACAGTAACTCACACTAGTCAGTAGTAGTTTGTTAAAAACATCACTACAGTAGCTACCTGACAACTAAACAATGGTTTGTAGCGATGGTCTAGTGTTTAAACACAGTAACTCACAACAGTCAATAGTAGTTTGTTAAAACCATCACTACAGTAGCTACCTAACAACTAAACAATGGTTGGTAGCGATGGTCTGGTGTTTAAACACAGTAACTCACACTAGTCAGTAGTAGTTTGTTAAAATGATCACTATAGTAGCTACCTAACAACTAAACAATGGTTGGTAGCGATGGTCTGGTGTTTAAACACAGTAACTCACACTAGTCAGTAGTAGTTTGTTAAAAACCATCACTACAGTAGCTACCTAACAACTAAACAATGGTTGGTAGTGATGGTCTTGTGTTTAAACACAGTAACTCACACTAGTCTGTAGTAGTTTGTTAAAAAACATCACTATAGTAGCTACCTAACAACTAAACAATGGTTGGTAGTGATGGTCTTGTGTTTAAACACAGTAACTCACACTAGTCTGTAGTAGTTTGTTAAAAAACATCACTATAGTAGCTACCTAACAACTAAACAATGGTTGGTAGCGATGGTCTGGTGTTTAAACACAGTAACTCACACTAGTCAGTAGTAGTTTGTTAAAAAACATCACTACAGTTGCTACCTAACAACTAAACAATGGTTGGTAGCGATGGTCTGGTGTTTAAACACAGTAACTCACACTAGTCAGTAGTAGTTTGTTAAAACCATCACTACAGTAGCTACCTAACAACTAAACAATGGTTGGTAGCGATGGTCTGGTGTTTAAACACAGTAACTCACACTAGTCAGTAGTAGTTTGTTAAAACCATCACTACAGTAGCTACCTAACAACTAAACAATGGTTGGTAGCGATGGCCTAGTGTTTAAACACAGTAACTCACACTAGTCTGTAGCAGTTTGTTAAAAACATCACTACAGTAGCTACCTAACAACTAAACAATGGTTGGTAGCGATGGTCTGGTGTTTAAACACAGTAACTCACACTAGTCAGTAGTAGTTTGTTAAAACCATCACGACAGTAGCTACCTGACAACTAAACAATGGTTGGTAGTGATGGTCTTGTGTTTAAACACAGTAACTCACACTAGTCAGTAGTAGTTTGTTAAAACCATCACTACAGTAGCTACCTAACAACTAAACAATGGTTGGTAGCGATGGTCTGGTGTTTAAACACAGTAACTCACACTAGTCAGTGGTAGTTTGTTAAAACCATCACTACAGTAGCTACCTAACAACTAAACAATGGTTGATAGCGATGGTCTGGTGTTTAAACACAGTAACTCACACTAGTCAGTGGTAGTTTGTTAAAACCATCACTACAGTAGCTACCTAACAACTAAACAATGGTTGGTAGCGACGGTCTAGTGTTTAAACACAGTAACTCACACTAGTCAGTAGTAGTTTGTTAAAAAACATCACTACAGTTGCTACCTAACAACGGTTGGTAGCGATGGTCTTGTGTTTAAACACAGTAACTCACACTAGTCAGTAGTAGTTTGTTAAAAACATCACTACAGTAGCTACCTGACAACTAAACAATGGTTTGTAGCGATGGTCTAGTGTTTAAACACAGTAACTCACAACAGTCAATAGTAGTTTGTTAAAACCATCACTACAGTAGCTACCTAACAACTAAACAATGGTTGGTAGTGATGGTCTTGTGTTTAAACACAGTAACTCACACTAGTCTGTAGTAGTTTGTTAAAACCATCACTACAGTAGCTACCTAACAACTAAACAATGGTTGGTAGTGATGGTCTTGTGTTTAAACACAGTAACTCACACTAGTCTGTAGTAGTTTGTTAAAAAACATCACTATAGTAGCTACCTAACAACTAAACAATGGTTGGTAGCGATGGTCTTGTGTTTAAACACAGTAACTCACACTAGTCTGTAGTAGTTTGTTAAAAAACATCACTATAGTAGCTACCTAACAACTAAACAATGGTTGGTAGCGATGGTCTGGTGTTTAAACACAGTAACTCACACTAGTCAGTAGTAGTTTGTTAAAAAACATCACTACAGTTGCTACCTAACAACTAAACAATGGTTGGTAGCGATGGTCTGGTGTTTAAACACAGTAACTCACACTAGTCAGTAGTAGTTTGTTAAAACCATCACAACAGTAGCTACCTGACAACTAAACAATGGTTGGTAGTGATGGTCTTGTGTTTAAACACAGTAACTCACACTAGTCAGTAGTAGTTTGTTAAAACCATCACTACAGTAGCTACCTAACAACTAAACAATGGTTGGTAGCGATGGTCTGGTGTTTAAACACAGTAACTCACACTAGTCAGTGGTAGTTTGTTAAAACCATCACTACAGTAGCTACCTAACAACTAAACAATGGTTGATAGCGATGGTCTGGTGTTTAAACACAGTAACTCACACTAGTCAGTGGTAGTTTGTTAAAACCATCACTACAGTAGCTACCTAACAACTAAACAATGGTTGGTAGCGACGGTCTAGTGTTTAAACACAGTAACTCACACTAGTCAGTAGTAGTTTGTTAAAAAACATCACTACAGTTGCTACCTAACAACGGTTGGTAGCGATGGTCTTGTGTTTAAACACAGTAACTCACACTAGTCAGTAGTAGTTTGTTAAAAACCATCACTACAGTAGCTACCTGACAACTAAACAATGGTTTGTAGCGATGGTCTAGTGTTTAAACACAGTAACTCACAACAGTCAATAGTAGTTTGTTAAAACCATCACTACAGTAGCTACCTAACAACTAAACAATGGTTGGTAGTGATGGTCTTGTGTTTAAACACAGTAACTCACACTAGTCTGTAGTAGTTTGTTAAAACCATCACTACAGTAGCTACCTAACAACTAAACAATGGTTGGTAGTGATGGTCTTGTGTTTAAACACAGTAACTCACACTAGTCTGTAGTAGTTTGTTAAAAAACATCACTATAGTAGCTACCTAACAACTAAACAATGGTTGGTAGCGATGGTCTTGTGTTTAAACACAGTAACTCACACTAGTCTGTAGTAGTTTGTTAAAAACATCACTATAGTAGCTACCTAACAACTAAACAATGGTTGGTAGCGATGGTCTGGTGTTTAAACACAGTAACTCACACTAGTCAGTAGTAGTTTGTTAAAAAACATCACTACAGTTGCTACCTAACAACTAAACAATGGTTGGTAGCGATGGTCTGGTGTTTAAACACAGTAACTCACACTAGTCAGTAGTAGTTTGTTAAAAAACATCACTACAGTTGCTACCTAACAACTAAACAATGGTTGGTAGCGATGGTCTGGTGTTTAAACACAGTAACTCACACTAGTCAGTAGTAGTTTGTTAAAACCATCACTACAGTAGCTACCTAACAACTAAACAATGGTTGGTAGCGATGGTCTGGTGTTTAAACACAGTAACTCACACTAGTCAGTAGTAGTTTGTTAAAACCATCACTACAGTAGCTACCTAACAACTAAACAATGGTTGGTAGCGATGGCCTAGTGTTTAAACACAGTAACTCACACTAGTCTGTAGCAGTTTGTTAAAAACATCACTACAGTAGCTACCTAACAACTAAACAATGGTTGGTAGCGATGGTCTGGTGTTTAAACACAGTAACTCACACTAGTCAGTAGTAGTTTGTTAAAACCATCACAACAGTAGCTACCTGACAACTAAACAATGGTTGGTAGTGATGGTCTTGTGTTTAAACACAGTAACTCACACTAGTCAGTAGTAGTTTGTTAAAACCATTATTACAGTAGCTACCTAACAACTAAACAATGGTTGATAGCGATGGTCTGGTGTTTAAACACAGTAACTCACACTAGTCAGTAGTAGTTTGTTAAAAACATCACTACAGTAGCTACCTAACAACTAAACAATGGTTGGTAGCGATGGTCTTGTGTTTTAAGACAGTAATTAACACTAGTCTGTAGTAGTTTGTTAAAATGATCACTATAGTAGCTACCTAACAACTAAACAACGTATGTATACTTTAAAATATACTGCACTTGAACTTAACTGTTTTTACTGCAAACTGATGTTTTGCGTGATTCTCAGAACAGTTTCGTTAGATGGTAACAGCACATTCAAGATCAGTGAACCACTTCATCAACAAACCTGAATATATCGTACGAACATTGTCAGATCGTGTACATTCTTGACGTATTTGTGGTCAGGTAATTGTAACGAGTTATTCATGAAGCACGTGCTTCATTCTTCTTCACAATTCATATCCTTGTCTGTTTCCTATCGCCAAAGATTGTCTCTAAATTACGTAAGCAAATTGTATCACAATGATACGGAAGGAAGAGGTATGCGTGGTATTTCATAATATTTAACAACTTCCTCTCTCTTCACACTGTTCAACAACTTCCTCTCTCTTCACACTGTTCAACAACTTCCTCTCTCTTCACACTGTTTAACAACTTTCTGTCTATTCACACTGTTTAACAACTTTCTGTCTCTTCACACTGTTCAACAACTTCCTCTCTATTCACACTGTTTAACAACTTTCTGTCTCTTCACACTGTTCAACAACTTCCTCTCTATTCACACTGTTTGACAACTTTCTGTCTCTTCACACTGTTCAACAACTTCCTCTCTATTCACACTGTTTAACAACTTTCTGTCTATTCACACTGTTTAACAACTTTCTATCTCTTCACACTGTTCAACAACTTTTCTGTCTCTTCACACTGTTCAACAATCTTCATCTCTGTTCACACTGTTTAACAACTTTCTTGTCTATTAACACTGTTTAACAATCTTTCTGTCTCTTCACACTGTTCAACAACTTCTCTCTCTTCACACTGTTCAATCGACAATCTTCTTCTATTCACACTGTTCAAACAACTTTCTGTATATTCACACTGTTTAATAACTTTCTATCTCTTCACACTGTTTAACAACTTTCTGTCTTTTCTCACTGTTCAACAATCTTCTTCTAATCACACTGTTTAACAACTTTCTGTCTTTCACACTGTTTAATAACTTTTCTGTCTCTTCACACTGTTTAACAACTCTTTTCTTTCTTGTTCGGCAATAAAATACCTTCTCTCTTTCACACTGTTCAACGCAGCTTTTCTGTCTTATTCACACTGTTTAATAACTTTCTTGTCTATTTCACACTGTTCTGAACAATCTCTCTCTCTATTCACGCTGTTTAACGACTTTTCTTCTTTCACACTGTTCGGCAACTTTCTGTCTCTCTTCACACTGTTTCAACAATCTTCTCTATTCACACTGTTTCGAACAACTTTCTGTCTCTATTCACACTGTTTAACAACTTTTCTGTCTATTCACACTGTTCAACAACTTTCTTGTCTTTTTCACACTGTTCAATAACTTTCTCTCTATTCACACTGTTTAACAACTTTCTGTCTATTCACACTGTTTAATAACTTTTCTTCTCTCTTCACACTGTTCAACAACTTTCTGTCTCTTCACACTGTTCAACAACTTCCTCTCTATTCACACTGTTTAATTACTTTCTGTCTATTCACATTGTTTAACAACTTTCTGTCTATTCACACTGTTCAACAACTTTCTGTCTCTTCACACTGTTCAACAAATTCCTCTCTATTCACACTGTTTAACAACTTTCTGTCTATTCACACTGTTTAACAACTTTCTATCTCTTCACACTGTTCAACAACTTTCTGTCTCTTCACACTGTTCAACAACTTCCTCTCTATTCACACTGTTTAACAACTTTCTGTCTATTCACACTGTTTAACAACTTTCTATCTCTTCACACTGTTCAACAACTTTCTGTCTCTTCACACTGTTCAACAACTTCCTCTCTATTCACACTGTTTAATTACTTTCTGTCTATTCACACTGTTTAACAACTTTCTATTCACATTGTTTAATTTCCACAGTGGCTTGATTGTTTCAAAGTACCAGGGTGCAGATTTTCAAAAGAACAACATGCTGAGCTGAATAAAGTTTATATTATCTAACATCCATCTAGAAATATTACTTTGCACATTCCTTCGTCAACACGTAGTATCATCAACTTTAATGACATCTGTAGGGAAATATAATGATTTTATATGGATATTTACCCAAGGACTATCTGACCTAAGCGTTCATAAATTTGAAGTGATAGAATTTAAAGATAGCTAGTGATCACCACATACGGACAATCCTGTAAAACGCACCTACCAAAGAAAAGAGAGCGATCTATTTATTTCTTCAGTAGTAACTGTACCGAGTTTTCTATTTATTTCTTCAGTAGTAGCTGTACCGAGTTTATTGACTAGCACCCTAACCGCTGAGCACGCTTCTTTGCACAGTAAGAAATTCTTACTGTTAACACCCTACTGACTATCAGTGTTAAACAGATGTATGTTCTAACCCACAAAGGTATGCACAGAAGACGCATTAATGCTGTACACTAATAAAGAATGTATCCAGGAGTACATCAGAAGTATCGTTAAACTAGTTACGTTCTGGTTCACACACATATCTAGATGTACAGCAGAAGTATCGTTAAACTAATAACGTTCTGGTTCACACACATATCTAGATGTACAGCAGAAGTATCGTTAAATTAATAACGTTCTGGTTCACAAACATATCTAGATGTACAGCTGAAGTATCTTTAAACTAGTTACGTTCTGGTTCACAAACATATCAAGATGTACAGCAGAAGTATCGTTAAACTAATAACGTTCTGGTTCACACACATATCTAGATGTACAGCAGAAGTATCGTTAAACTAATAACGTTCTGGTTCACACACATATCTAGATGTACAGCAGAAGTATCGTTAAACTAGTTACGTTCTGGTTCACACACATATCTAGATGTACATCAGAAGTATCGTTAAACTAATATCGTTCTGGTTCACACACATATCTAGGTGTACAGCTGAAGTATCGTTAAACTAGTTACGTTCTGGTTCACACACATATCTAGATGTACATCAGAAGTATCGTTAAACTAATAACGTTCTGGTTCACACACATATCCAGATGTACAGCAGAAGTGTCGTTAAACTAGTTACGTTCTGGTTCACACACATATCTAGATGTACATCAGAAGTATCGTTAAACTAGTTACGTTCTGGTTCACACACATATCTAGATGTACAGCAGAAGTGTCGTTAAACTAGTTACGTTCTGGTTCACACACATATCTAGATGTACATCAGAAGTATCGTTAAACTAGTTACGTTCTGGTTCACACACATATCTAGATGTACATCAGAAGTATCGTTAAACTAATATCGTTCTGGTTCACACACATATCTAGATGTACAGCAGAAGTATCGTTAAACTAGTTACGTTCTGGTTCACACACATATCTAGATGTACAGCAGAAGTATCGTTAAACTAGTTACGTTCTGCTTCACACACATATCCAGATGTACAGCAGAAGTATCGTTAAACTAATAACGTTCTGGTTCACACACATATCTAGATGTACATCAGAAGTATCGTTAAACTAGTTACGTTCTGGTTCACACACATATCTAGATGTACAGCAGAAGTATCGTTAAACTAATAACGTTCTGGTTCACACACATATCTAGATGTACAGCAGAAGTATCGTTAAACTAGTTACGTTCTGGTTCACACACATATCTAGATGTACAGCAGAAGTATCGTTAAACTAGTTACGTTCTGGTTCACAAACATATCTAGATGTACATCAGAAGTATCGTTAAACTAGTTACGTTCTGGTTCACACACATATCTAGATGTACATCAGAAGTACCGTTAAACTAATAACGTTCTGGTTCACACACATATCCAGATGTACAGCAGAAGTATCGTTAAACTAGTTACGTTCTGGTTCACACACATATCTAGATGTACATCAGAAGTATCGTTAAACTAGTTACGTTCTGGTTCACACACATATCTAGATGTACATCAGAAGTATCGTTAAACTAATATCGTTCTGGTTCACACACATATCTAGATGTACAGCAGAAGTATCGTTAAACTAGTTACGTTCTGCTTCACACACATATCTAGATGTACAGCAGAAGTATCGTTAAACTAGTTACGTTCTGCTTCACACACATATCCAGATGTACAGCAGAAGTATCGTTAAACTAATAACGTTCTGGTTCACACACATATCTAGATGTACATCAGAAGTATCGTTAAACTAGTTACGTTCTGGTTCACACACATATCTAGATGTACAGCAGAAGTATCGTTAAACTAATAACGTTCTGGTTCACAAACATATCTAGATGTACAGCAGAAGTATCGTTAAACTAATAATGTTCTGGTTCACACACATATCTAGATGTACAGCTGAAGTATCGTTAAGCTAGTTACGTTCTGGTTCACACACATATCTAGATGTACAGCAGAAGTATCGTTAAACTAATAACGTTCTGGTTCACACACATATCTAGATGTACAGCTGAAGTATCGTTAAACTAGTTACGTTCTGGTTCACACACATATCTAGATGTACAGCAGAAGTACCGTTAAACTAATAACGTTCTGGTTCACACACATATCTAGATGTACATCAGAAGTATCGTTAAACTAATAACGTTCTGGTTCACACACATATCTAGATGTACAGCTGAAGTATCGTTAAACTAATAACGTTCTGGTTCACAAACATATCAAGATGTACAGCAGAAGTGTTGTTAAACTAATAACGTTCTGGTTCACAAACATATCAAGATGTACAGCAGAAGTATCGTTAAACTAATAACGTTCTGGTTCACAAACATATCTAGATGTACATCAGAAGTATCGTTAAACTAGTTACGTTCTGGTTCACACACATATCTAGATGTACAGCAGAAGTATCGTTAAACTAATAACGTTCTGGTTCACACACATATCTAGATGTACATCAGAAGTATCGTTAAACAAGTTACGTTCTGGTTCACACACATATCTAGATGTACAGCAGAAGTATCGTTAAACTAATAACGTTCTGGTTCACAAACATATCTAGATGTACAGCTGAAGTATCTTTAAACTAGTTACGTTCTGGTTCACAAACATATCAAGATGTACAGCAGAAGTATCGTTAAACTAATAACGTTCTGGTTCACACACATATCTAGATGTACATCAGAAGTATCGTTAAACTAATAACGTTCTGGTTTACAAACATATCAAGATGTACAGCAGAAGTATCGTTAAACTAATAACGTTCTGGTTCACACACATATCTAGATGTACAGCAGAAGTATCGTTAAACTAGTTACGTTCTGGTTCACAAACATATCTAGATGTACAGCAGAAGTATCGTTAAACTAATAGCGTTCTGGTTCACACACATATCTAGATGCACAGCAGAAGTATCGTTAAACTAGTTACGTTCTGGTTCACACACATATCTAGATGTACATCAGAAGTATCGTTAAACTAATATCGTTCTGGTTCACACACATATCTAGGTGTACAGCTGAAGTATCGTTAAACTAGTTACGTTCTGGTTCACACACATATCTAGATGTACATCAGAAGTATCGTTAAACTAATAACGTTCTGGTTCACACACATATCCAGATGTACAGCAGAAGTGTCGTTAAACTAGTTACGTTCTGGTTCACACACATATCTAGATGTACATCAGAAGTATCGTTAAACTAGTTACGTTCTGGTTCACACACATATCTAGATGTACAGCAGAAGTGTCGTTAAACTAGTTACGTTCTGGTTCACACACATATCTAGATGTACATCAGAAGTATCGTTAAACTAGTTACGTTCTGGTTCACACACATATCTAGATGTACATCAGAAGTATCGTTAAACTAATATCGTTCTGGTTCACACACATATCTAGATGTACAGCAGAAGTATCGTTAAACTAGTTACGTTCTGGTTCACACACATATCTAGATGTACAGCAGAAGTATCGTTAAACTAGTTACGTTCTGCTTCACACACATATCCAGATGTACAGCAGAAGTATCGTTAAACTAATAACGTTCTGGTTCACACACATATCTAGATGTACATCAGAAGTATCGTTAAACTAGTTACGTTCTGGTTCACACACATATCTAGATGTACAGCAGAAGTATCGTTAAACTAATAACGTTCTGGTTCACACACATATCTAGATGTACAGCAGAAGTATCGTTAAACTAGTTACGTTCTGGTTCACACACATATCTAGATGTACAGCAGAAGTATCGTTAAACTAGTTACGTTCTGGTTCACAAACATATCTAGATGTACATCAGAAGTATCGTTAAACTAGTTACGTTCTGGTTCACACACATATCTAGATGTACAGCAGAAGTACCGTTAAACTAATAACGTTCTGGTTCACACACATATCTAGATGTACAGCTGAAGTATCGTTAAACTAATAACGTTCTGGTTCACAAACATATCAAGATGTACAGCAGAAGTGTTGTTAAACTAATAACGTTCTGGTTCACAAACATATCAAGATGTACAGCAGAAGTATCGTTAAACTAATAACGTTCTGGTTCACAAACATATCTAGATGTACATCAGAAGTATCGTTAAACTAGTTACGTTCTGGTTCACACACATATCTAGATGTACAGCAGAAGTATCGTTAAACTAATAACGTTCTGGTTCACACACATATCTAGATGTACAGCAGAAGTATCGTTAAACTAATAACGTTCTGGTTCACAAACATATCTAGATGTACAGCTGAAGTATCTTTAAACTAGTTACGTTCTGGTTCACAAACATATCAAGATGTACAGCAGAAGTATCGTTAAACTAATAACGTTCTGGTTCACACACATATCTAGATGTACATCAGAAGTATCGTTAAACTAATAACGTTCTGGTTTACAAACATATCAAGATGTACAGCAGAAGTATCGTTAAACTAATAACGTTCTGGTTCACACACATATCTAGATGTACAGCAGAAGTATCGTTAAACTAGTTACGTTCTGGTTCACAAACATATCTAGATGTACAGCAGAAGTATCGTTAAACTAATAGCGTTCTGGTTCACACACATATCTAGATGCACAGCAGAAGTATCGTTAAACTAGTTACGTTCTGGTTCACACACATATCTAGATGTACATCAGAAGTATCGTTAAACTAATATCGTTCTGGTTCACACACATATCTAGGTGTACAGCTGAAGTATCGTTAAACTAGTTACGTTCTGGTTCACACACATATCTAGATGTACATCAGAAGTATCGTTAAACTAATAACGTTCTGGTTCACACACATATCCAGATGTACAGCAGAAGTGTCGTTAAACTAGTTACGTTCTGGTTCACACACATATCTAGATGTACATCAGAAGTATCGTTAAACTAGTTACGTTCTGGTTCACACACATATCTAGATGTACAGCAGAAGTGTCGTTAAACTAGTTACGTTCTGGTTCACACACATATCTAGATGTACATCAGAAGTATCGTTAAACTAGTTACGTTCTGGTTCACACACATATCTAGATGTACATCAGAAGTATCGTTAAACTAATATCGTTCTGGTTCACACACATATCTAGATGTACAGCAGAAGTATCGTTAAACTAGTTACGTTCTGGTTCACACACATATCTAGATGTACAGCAGAAGTATCGTTAAACTAGTTACGTTCTGCTTCACACACATATCCAGATGTACAGCAGAAGTATCGTTAAACTAATAACGTTCTGGTTCACACACATATCTAGATGTACATCAGAAGTATCGTTAAACTAGTTACGTTCTGGTTCACACACATATCTAGATGTACAGCAGAAGTATCGTTAAACTAATAACGTTCTGGTTCACACACATATCTAGATGTACAGCAGAAGTATCGTTAAACTAGTTACGTTCTGGTTCACACACATATCTAGATGTACAGCAGAAGTATCGTTAAACTAGTTACGTTCTGGTTCACAAACATATCTAGATGTACATCAGAAGTATCGTTAAACTAGTTACGTTCTGGTTCACACACATATCTAGATGTACATCAGAAGTACCGTTAAACTAATAACGTTCTGGTTCACACACATATCCAGATGTACAGCAGAAGTATCGTTAAACTAGTTACGTTCTGGTTCACACACATATCTAGATGTACAGCAGAAGTATCGTTAAACTAGTTACGTTCTGGTTCACACACATATCTAGATGTACAGCAGAAGTACCGTTAAACTAATAACGTTCTGGTTCACACACATATCTAGATGTACAGCAGAAGTACCGTTAAACTAATAACGTTCTGGTTCACACACATATCTAGATGTACAGCAGAAGTATCGTTAAAATAGTTACGTTCTGGTTCACACACATATCTAGATGTACAGCAGAAGTACCGTTAAACTAATAACGCTCTGGTTCACACACATATCTAGATGTACAGCAGAAGTATCGTTAAACTAGTTACTTTCTGGTTCACACACATATCTATATGTACAGCAGAAGTACCGTTAAACTAATAACGTTCTGGTTCACACACATATCGAGATGTACATCAGAAGTACCGTTAAACTAATAACGTTCTGGTTCACACACATATCTAGATGTACAGCAGAAGTACCGTTAAACTAATAACGTTCTGGTTCACACACATATCTAGATGTACATCAGAAATCAAAGCACCATCACCTATATAAAATACAAGTCTTTCTAATTGTTACACGAACATACCTACAGTCAGACACACAACTGGTTTACCTAAAACCTTTCGATCGTACATCATTCTTTCACAGTACTGATCAAGTTTCACTTTATACCATCACCAAAAGAAACTACCCGCTTTTTAGAAATTATTACAACGTTGAGAGTTTTACAATAGACCATAAGTTACGGAAAGTAGTGTTGGTTAGTGTAATTAGTACAGAGACTTCAGTTTGACAACAATAAACCATAAGTTAACGTAGTTTTGGTTAGTGTAATTAGTACAGTGACTTCAGTTTGACAACAATAAACCATAAGTAAACGTAGTGTTGGTTAGAGTAATTAGTATAGAGACTTTAGTTTGACAACAATAAACCATAAGTTAACGTAAGTAGTGGTGGTTAGTGTAATTAGTACAGTGACTTTAGTTTGACAACAATAAACCATAAGTTAACGTAGTGTTGGTTAGAGTAATTAGTATAGAGACTTCAGTTTGACAACAATAAACCATAAGTTAACGTATTGTTGGTTAGTGTAATTAGTATAGAGACTTCAGTTTGACAACAATAAACCATAAGTTAACGTAGTGTTCGTTAGAGTAATTAGTATAGAGACTTCAGTTTGACAACAATAAACCATAAGTTAACGTAGTGTTGGTTAGTGTAATTAGTATAGTAACTTTAGTTTGACAACAATAAACCATAAGTTAACGTAGTGTTGGTTAGTGTAATTAGTACAGTGACTTTAGTTTGACAACAATAAACCATAAGTTAACGTAGTGTTGGTTAGAGTAATTAGTATAGAGACTTCAGTTTGACAACAATAAACCATAAGTTAACGTATTGTTGGTTAGTGTAATTAGTATAGAGACTTCAGTTTGACAACAATAAACCATAAGTTAACGTAGTGTTGGTTAGAGTAATTAGTATAGAGACTTCAGTTTGACAACAATAAACCATAAGTTAACGTAGTGTTGGTTAGTGTAATTAGTATAGTAACTTTAGTTTGACAACAATAAACCATAAGTTAACTTAGTGTTGGTTAGTGTAATTAGTATAGAGACTTTAGTTTGACAACAATAAACCATAAGTTAACGTAGTGTTGGTTAGTGTAATTAGTACAGAGACTTGAGTTTGACAACAATAAACCATAAGTTAACGTATTGTTGGTTAGTGTAATTAGTATAATGACTTCAGTTTGACAACAATAAACCATAAGTTAACGTAAGTAGTGGTGGTTAGTGTAATTAGTACAGAGACTTCAGTTTGACAACAATAAACCATAAGTTAACGTAGTGTTGGTTAGTGTAATTAGTACAGAGACTTGAGTTTGACAACAATAAACCATAAGTTAACGTAGTGTTGGTTAGTGTAATCAGTACAGAGACTTTAGTTTGACAACAATAAACCATAAGTTAACGTAGTGTTGGTTAGTGTAATTAGTACAGAGACTTCAGTTTGACAACAATAAACCATAAGTTAACGTAGTGTTGGTTAGTGTAATCAGTACAGAGACTTTAGTTTGACAACAATAAACCATAAGTTAACGTAGTGTTGGTTAGTGTAATTAGTACAGAGACTTCAGTTTGACAACAATAAACCATAAGTTAACGTAGTGTTGGTTAGTGTAATTAGTACAGAGACTTCAGTTTGACAACAATAAACCATAAGTTAACGTATTGTTGGTTAGTGTAATTAGTTGAGAGACTATCAACTTGTTCAATTAATCTTAGAAAATGACGAGTTGATTTGTCACAAACTTATTAATCAGTTTGAGTTATACACTAACGGATCATTTTGTTTGAACTGTTACATAATAATAAATCGGTACGGTTGATTTATTGCACATTAACGTATCAATTTACCTGGTTTGTTACACACTTGTTGGTCAATGTAGCTGGCTTGTTACATACTTGTAGCTCAATGTAGCTGGTTTGTTACACAATAACTCGTCAATTTAGCTAGTTTGTTAGATACTTGTTAAATTCGCTAGTTTGTTAAACACTTTTAGATCAATTTAGCTGGTTTGTTACACATTTATAGATCAATTTAGCTGGTTTGTTACACATTTGTAGATAAATTTAGCTGGTTTGTTACACATTTGTAGATAAATTTAGCTAGTTTGTTACACACTTGTAGATGAACTTAGCTGGTGTGTTACATACTTGTAGGTCAATATAGCTGATTTGATACACAATAACTCGTCAATTTAGCTAGTTTGTTAGATACTTGTTAAATTCGCTAGTTTGTTAAACACTTTTAGATCAATTTAGATGGTTTGTTACACAGTTATAGATAAATTTAGCTGGTTTGTTACACATTTGTAGATAAATTTAGCTAGTTTGTTACACACTTGTAGATGAACTTAGCTGGTGTGTTACACACTTGTAGATCAATATAGCTGATTTGATACACAATAACTCGTCAATTTAGCTAGTTTGTTAGATACTTGTTAAATTCGCTAGTTTGTTAGATACTTGTTAAATTCGCTAGTTTGTTAAACACTTCTAGATCAATTTAGATGGTTTGTTACACAATTATAGATATATTTAGCTGGTTTGTTACACATTTATAGATAAATTTAGCTGGTATGTTACACATTTATAGATAAATTTAGCTGGTTTGTTACACATTTATAGATAAATTTAGCTGGTTTGTTACACATTTGTAGATAAATTTAGCTGGTTTGTTACACATTTATAGATAAATTTAGCTGGTTTGTTACACATTTGTAGATAAATTTAGCTAGTTTGTTACACACTTGTAGATGAACTTAGCTGGTGTGTTACACACTTGTAGGTCAATATAGCTGATTTGATACACAATAACTCGTCAATTTAGCTAGTTTGTTAGATACTTGTTAAATTCGCTAGTTTGTTAAACACTTTTAGATCAATTTAGCTGGTTTGTTACACAGTTATAGATAAATTTAGCTGGTTTGTTACACATTTATAGATAAATTTAGATGGTTTGTTACACATTTGTAGATAAATTTAGCTAGTTTGTTACACATTTATAGATAAATTTAGCTGGTTCGTTACACATTTATAGATAAATTTAGCTGGTTTGTTACACATTTATAGATAAATTTAGCTGGTTTGTTACACATTTGTAGATAAATTTAGCTAGTTTGTTACACACTTGTAGATGAACTTAGCTGGTGTGTTACACACTTGTAGGTCAATATAGCTGATTTGATACACAATAACTCGTCAATTTAGCTAGTTTGTTAGATACTTGTTAAATTCGCTAGTTTGTTAAACACTTTTAAATCAATTTAGATGGTTTGTTACACATTTATAGATAAATTTAGATGGTTTGTTACACACTTGTAGATGAACTTAGCTGGTGTGTTACACACTTGTAGATCAATATAGCTGATTTGATACACAATAACTTCTCAATATAACTGATTTGATACACAATAACTTCTCAAATTAGCTGGTTTGTTACACAATAACTCATCAAATTAGCTGGTTTGCTACACATTTGTAGATCAATTTAGCTGATGTGTTACTCAATAACTTATCAATTTGGCTGGTTTGTTACACAATAACTCATCAAGTTAATTGATTTGTTACATAACAACACATCAATTTAGCTGGTTTGTTACACACTAACGGAACATTTTTACCTCTGATGTTTATAAGTCTTCACTCGATCAAAGAATGCGCTTACGTATTTAAATTTTTTTTCTCTTAAAACGTAAGAACATACGTAGTTACCCACAATCTCTGCATATGCTGTTGACACCTGGTTGTGACACTTGTTTTGCTTGTGTGCCTAACCACGCGTGTGGTATATTGTTAATAAAAACAAATAAGGATAGCTGAGATGAAGAGCTAGAACAGTCCTGAAGTTGACGTCTGAGATCGGTTTTAGGTGATGTCATTCACTACAGGAATACAATAACCAATTGTTACTGTTTACGTCATTGCCTTTACAATATCGTCTGTGCTTTTTTTTCACATTGTTATTTTTGGAATATCGTGAAATATTGGGTTCCATTCCCTTTAAAGTTTCATCGACAAAAACAAAATTGCTTGTCAGAGATGTGGTGTTTTTACCCATATTTATCTAAAATCTGTAGATTATAAACCAAGTATACAAATTTGTAAGGATACTGTTGTTTACTAACACCCGAACACCCAGAATCCTAAAGGATACTGTTGTTTGCTGACACCCGAACACACAGAATCCTCCAGGATACTGTTGTTTGCTGACAACCGAACACCCAGAATCCTCCAGGATACTGTTGTTTACTGACACCCGAACACCCAGAATCCTCCAGGATACTGTTGTTTACTGACACCCGAACACCCAGAATCCTCTAGAATACTGTTGTTTACTGACACCCGCACACACAAAATCCTCTAGAATACTGTTGTTTACTGACACCCGAACACACAGAATCCTCTAACATACTGTTGTTGTCTGACACCCGAACACACAGAATCCTCCAGAATACTGTTGTTTACTGACACCCAAACACACAGAACCCTCTAACATATTGTTGTTTACTGACACCCGCACACACAAAATTCTCTAGAATACTGTTGTTGTCTGACATCCGAACACACAAAATCCTCTAGAATACTGTTGTTTACTGACACCCGCACACACAAAATCCTCTAGAATACTGTTGTTTACTGACACCCGAACACACAGAATCCTCTAACATACTGTTGTTGTCTGACACCCGAACACACAGAATCCTCCAGAATACTGTTGTTTACTGACACCCGAACACACAGAACCCTCTAACATATTGTTGTTTACTGACACCCGCACACACAAAATTCTCTAGAATACTGTTGTTGTCTGACATCCGAACACACAAAATTCTCTAGAATACTGTTGTTGTCTGACACCCGAACACACAGAATCCTCTAGAATACTGTTGTTGTCTGACACCCGAACACACAGAATCCTCCAGAATACTGCTGTTTACTGACACCCGAACACACAGAACCCTCTAACATATTGTTGTTTACTGACACCCGCACACACAAAATTCTCCAGAATACTGTTATTTACTGACACCCGCACACACAGAATCCTCTAGAATACTGTTGTTGTCTGACACCCGAACACACAAAATCCTCTAGAATACTGTTGTTTACTGACACACAAACATACAGAATCCTCAAGAATACTGTTGTTTACTGACACCCGAACACACAGAATCCTCCAGAATACTGTTGTTTACTTACACAAAAACACACAGAATCCTCCAGAATACTGTTGTTTTCTGACACCCGAACACACAGAATCCTCTAGAATACTGTTGTTCACTGACACCCGAACACACAGAATATCCTCCAGGATACTGTTGTTTACTGACACACAAACACACAATATCCTTCAGGATAATTATATAATTATTAATATTCTCAAACTGTAAAAGTCACCAACAATTAATGTTTATTGATTTTTACGATATGCTCCATAAAACAAAGATTTGACTTAAGAAATAAATAGGATATACTTCCAGGCCACAGTGACCAAACATCCACGTAATGGTTCACCAATACCTGCCATAGCTGACATAAGATTAAATTATCATGTTCGGCCTGAAAACAAACAGTACTTTTTACCAAAAGTAATTTATACTAACTGAATGTTACTGTTGGAATAATAAATATATCTGCAGTATGTGTTTGCCCTCAAAGCTTAGGCTAAATTCACGCTTGAAAAACATAAGTTTATTTCTAGTTTACCTTTTTTCATCTTATTAAGTGCAACTGTTATTAATTTCCAAATATTCAGCGGCTTCTAAAAGCCAAAACTATAAAACAAAAATAAAAAAAATTCATCATATTTTAAACGGAAATATCTGGAAGTCCTAAGTTTGAAAAACCCAACAAAAAACATGTAAGACGTTTAAAAGCTACGTTAATAAAAAAGCTGTCAAATATATATACCTACTGAAATTTTAAGAGAAAACACAAGACTTTCAAATGAGATACGTGAATCTTCTGAGTCTCTGAAAAGTCCTTTAAGAGGAAACGTAGAAACACCTATGACTTTAAAAGTGTTTCCTTATAGAAAGTCCTTAAGAGACACGGTTCATATGAGGACGTTTATTAGATGTTAGAATCACATACACACAGTAAAACAATAAGTAACTTCGATCAACGTCATTCATCCTTCTGATTACTGGGTTAGAATACAATGATTCATTTATTTACGTAAATGGCATAAGGTTTAGAATAAGCTGATTCCCAAGTATTACTGTTATATTGTTAATTATCTGTTAATTAGTGAAACGTACAATTACCTGTAGTTTTACTTTGTAATAGGTTGTTATATAAACATACGTTCCTAGTGGTGTTTCAACTAGCTGTATGTTTAACTAGTTAAACGTCCCGAGTCGTATAACAAGATATGGTCTTTCATATCGTTACTTTCGTTAGAGACTTTTTTCCAAAACTAATTTAGCCAGTGACTCGTATCCTTGTTATTTCAATGTACTCGACGTTTACTTCCATTCAAACTTTTACACTCTCTTTTCGTTTAAAGAAAAACTCACCAGAGAGAGCTTCGAAAATAGAATTTGAAACTTTCCGTAAACTAAGAAAAGTACAATTAACTGAGAAACAAAGTAAGATATATATCTTTGTGTGGTGGTTAATGGTAAAGTGAAAATACACATATTACTTTGCCACTAGATTATTTATAGACTTTGTCACTGGATTATTTAGGTTTAATGTAGTACAGAGGATGTCACACAAAGCTGCTATAACTAAACAATAATCATAAATAAACACGAGTCGTAAGGTCCGTCGAGGATACACACTTCACTGACGTGTTCAGAGAACTTACCTTAGATTTCGAAGCTTGAAGAAACAGTCGAAATGGAAACTTAGTTTTCAAACTTTCCGTATGTCAACAAATTGACTTTTACCTCAAAGAGCCAAGAAAAACTGTGTGTTTCTTTGACACCAAGACGACGTCTGGCTCTTCATTTGGTAGAACGACTGAGTTGAGCTGGTTACTTGGGTTCTGTCTGCGCATGTGCTATATGATTGCTGATGTTCACCATGCAGAAAGGTGTGGTTCATACTAAGTAGTTCTGCTGACTGCTAGATAGATACATATTTTATCAGCTTTGAAAATAAGTTAAAACAGACTAGACTTCAAAATTCGATTTATAGTATTTAATTGGTGAGTAAATATAGCAGTATCGAAGTTACATTTATATTAATGAACTGGTAGGTAAAGAAGTCAGGGTTAGAAGTTGGTGAGTAATTAACATCATTTGTCCTACAAATATTGAGTTTTTCGACGGACCAAGTTTGAGATACCACTGAGTTTCAACAGGGATATAAATACTTTATAACATGGCCGTAGTTTAGAGGTTAGCGTGTCTGGCCTTCGGACACCGATCGTAAAAACACGCTTCGCACTTCCGAGCTGTGGATGCGTTAGAAAAGTGACAGTCAAATCCCACTAATAGGTGAGGCAAGACTAGCTCGAGAGCTGATGGTGAATGAAGCACATTAATAAAGATGTTTATGTATTAAACGAATCAAGTTACCTTAGTGACGAGTGTCCAGGAGAGTCAGTGAAGATACAAACAACATATGAAAAATCTTAGTAAAGAATGTTTACACTTATATGTGTAAAAACGGCTGGTTTGGGTTGAGAAAAATTTGTATGCAGAGGAGCGAACAACGTTTCGACCTTCTTCGGTCATCGTCAGGTCGAAACGTTGATCGCTTCTCTACATAAAAATTTTTCTCAACCCAAACCAGCCGTTTTTAAAATATATATATTTTTCTCTAGAAGTGGGTTTTCTCGTCATCACGGATTAATGTTTACACTTCTTTATAACTTTAACAATAACTGAGACTTAATAACAAAAATGTATTACTTTAGTTCAAGAAGTTGTCATGTTTATGTCACAATTAGCAAGTGAGAATTTCACAATAAAGGAGACGAAACGTTAATTCATTTACAGCAATAACTTCTAAGTGGCATCGTTACTTGACAACCAATAAACATGAAGTATGGTTGTAATGTGAGAATGAACAAAACTGGACTATATCACACGTTCTGGACTACATACCAAAAGAACGACATTCCAAAACTTGGTTTTCTCTACGTCAGGGAGAGTCTGTGTTATTTGTATTGAAACCAGATGTATTTCAACTTCAGCTCATAAAACATAATTAATTGTTTAGAAATATTGGTGTTACTTTAAAATGACAATCATTCAGAGAGACAGATAGATACATGAATTCATCTTCTTACTGTAATTTCGTGCCTGGCATGACCAGGTGGTTAAGACGCTCGACCTACAATCTGAGTATTTCGGTTTCGTTTCACTGTCACACCAAACATGCTCGCCCTTTCAGCAATGGGGGCGTTATAATGTGTCAGTCAATCTAACTATTCGTTAATAAAAGAGTAGTCAAGAGTTAGCGGTGGGTGGTGACGACCAACTGCCTTTTTCTAGCCTCACAGCGCTAAATTAAGAACGGACAATGCAAATAGCCCTCGGATAGACTTGCGCGAAATTAAAAACAAACTCTAATTTCAGGAAATAAACTCAGAAACAACTACTATAATGAGAAAGTAATTAGATAAGTTTTTAAACACATAAGTTAGTCGAAAAGATAAACACAGCTGAGAAAATTAATTTAACTTTTTCTTCCAAACTCAGGACGAAGAAAAGACCAGTCAACCAGTCAGGTAGACTAATAGTGGTAAACGTAACATTAACCATGTTGCATCTGTGATAGAGAATAATCAATACAATGACGTAGTTTGGTAGAGTACGAGTGGTAAACGTAACATTAGCCATGTTACATCTGTGATAGAGACTAATCAATACAATGACGTAGTTTGGTAGAGTACGAGTGGTAAACGTAACATTAACCATGTTACATCTGTGATAGAGAATAATTAATACAATGACGTAGTTTGGTAGAATACGAGTGGTAGACGTAACATCAAAAGAGTCCAAAAATAAGTATAAACCTCATTAGTTTTGACATTGTAGTTTTCAAGTTTGGAGAAGTAATATGTATTTATTTCGCACGCACAAACTGTGTGATGATAAAACATTATTGGACGACACTGAAACGTATATATGACGTCATATATAATATTACCATAGCACCACAGCCTTTACTTCAATGTTGGCGGGTCTTTTTCACCTAAATGTGCACGTGAATAAGATTTTTAAATTTGTAAATATTTTATTATTTATTAATTAGAAACATACCTTTCCTGTAACATTTAGAAGCGCTTGAGTTAGCTCCCCACCCTTCCTGTAACACTCGAGATAATTCCCCCACCATTCCTGTAACATTAGTAATACTCAATATTGTCCCCTTACGCTTTTTGTAACAATAGGTTACAAGGGCATCCCCTTCCAAGCCTAACTTAATATTTGAACTACCCCAAATAGTACTACAAGGATAGCCCTAGAACCATGTCCAGACAACAGTGTTTATTATATGTGCATATAAACGTGATTGTGCTGTTTCAAAACTTCGGCCTCAGTTTTAAACCAATCTACATATTTTAACATAATACATACGTATACAGAGTCTTAACTGGGTTTTTAACAAGTTAAAATGAACATAGCGAAGTAAGGAATATTAACATGAAGAAATGTGCTTTAAAAAAGTTTTGTTATTACATTAACTTTTTTTTTTTTACACGCGAATAAAATTTTAGGCCAGACAGCAGTCTCACTGTTCGTCCTTTTCAAGTGTTCTGGCTGTCTAGGTCCCAGTCCTTGGATAAAGAACCTTTTGTACATTGTCTGACCGAAGGCTTTCAGTAACTCGTACGAAGCTCTTCAAACACAAAACATATACACTTATGAAACCTAGAATAGCTCGTAATTATTACATTACTTTTTAAAAGCAACTCATTTACTGGTTTTTATATTTACGTGAAATTCTCAAAATGTTTTAATCTAAGATATCTCCAAGCTAAAAGTCTAGTAATTCGCTGATATAGAAAACTTTAACAAGAAACAAAATAGGAAAATGTGTTAACAAAAACTTTGTAACTAGAAAAGTTCAAAATATGTTAACGTGTTAGCCTCATTAGAATTTAGGCCCGGCATGGTCAGGTGGGTTAATGCGTGCGACTCGTAATCTGAGGGTCGCGGGTTCGAATCCCTGTCGCACCAAACATGATCGCCCTTTCAGCCATGGGGCGTTATAATGTTATAGTCAATCCCATTATTCGTTGGTAAAAGAGTAGCCCAAGAGTTAGCGGTGGGTGGTGATGACTAGCTGCCTTCCTACTAAATTAGGGACGGCTGGCGCAGATAGCCCTCGAGCAGCTTTGCGCGAAATTCAAAAAAACAAACAAACAAAACATTAGAATCTATAACAAATAAGAAACATTAACCTTAGAAAAATTCACAAATATTCACCTTTTGGGAACACAAAAATGTTTATCTTTAAAAAACCCAAATATTTGTCTTTATACAATCTAGAAAAAGAATCGAGAAACATTCGTGTTTTTAGTCATCCAGAAACCCTTAACTTTCCTTGATATACAAAGTATTTTGTATTTATACGAAATGAGCAACTCTCCTATTTATAAGAATCCATAAATGTCCATGCCTATAATGAATTCATAATTTCTTTATAAGAATCTCAAGAATATCCTTCACATATATCACAGTATAAAACTTTCATATTTGTTATTATTCTCAGAATCATTCATCAAACTCAAAATACGTTTTTCCACCATAAGCGTTCATGGCTTTTGTAGGTGCACTGTGACTAGGCCTACTTTACTTATGGCTTTTCTAGGTGCACTGTGGCTAGGCTTACTTTCTTACTGGCTTTTGTAGGTGCACTGTGACTAGGCCTACTTTACTTATGGCTTTTCTAGGTGCACTGTGGCTAGGCCTACTTTCTTACTGGCTTTTGTAGGTGCACTGTGGCTAGGCCTACTTTACTTATGGCTTTTCTAGGTGCACTGTGGCTAGGCTTACTTTCTTACTGGCTTTTGTAGGTGCACTGTGACTAGGCCTACTTTACTTATGGCTTATCTAGGTGCACTGTGGCTAGGCTTACTTTCTTACTGGCTTTTGTGCACTAGGCTTACTTATGGCTTAGGTGCACTGTGGCTTTACTTTCTTACTGGCTTTGTAGGTGCACTGTTACTAGGCCTACTTTACTTATGGCTTTTCCAGGTGCATTGTGGCTAGGCCTACTTTATTTGTTTGGTTCGTTCTTCCAACTAGCTCTGATAAACCGTGAACTTGGCCAAACTAGTCTGTTACAACGGGTGTAGCGAATCCACGAGTGTATCAGGTCTTTTCATTATCTTTTCTTTACTGAAATACGCATTTTAATTTCACAAAAACAATTTACACTCCACAAAACCTGTAGAAAGCGTGTTAAATAACACTAAATAAGACTTTAGTTGTTAATTTAACTTATACTAATTATATTAGAAAAGAAAGACTGTTGGTATTGTTGTGGAAAACAAATTTTACAGTGTTAATAAAAACCAACTTATCAGACTCCAGAAAAAAAAAAAAAAAAATTATACCAGACGTTATAGATCACACTATAATAAGGTTTGCAACGTCACATACAAATACAAACTGACTGGTTGGTTGGTTGTTTTCTTTCAGCAAAGCCACTTGGGGCTATCTGCTGAGCACATCGAGGGGAATTGAACCCCTAATTTTTAGCGTTGTAAATCCGTAGACATACCGCTGTACTAGCAAGGGACACAACCTGATCATTTGTCATGCTGTAAACCTTGACAAAGACGTAAAGCGTAACATGCAGTTTCAATAAAATCATTTCTGGGTGGAGTGAGATTAGTAGTTCATATTATAGTTTGTTCTTTATTCCTTAAATATTGTTTCAATCATCCAACTTTGTAAGGTTATTTGTATCTTTGTCGGTACGTCGCCTGAGGGTATCGTAAACGTTTAATATCGTTAAGTTGTTTGACGCACTATTTTCAAGTTATAATTAAGACTGAATTCACCCCAGAAAGTAACCGTGCGTGTGATTTATATAAGCGTCTCCTTATAAGCTAACGTTATTTTTCTTGGAATCCGATACAGTACTTCTGATCTGAATACGTCTGTAATCCCGCCCTCTTGTGATCAAACGCAGAAATCAATACTGTGACTGTGAACCGCCACCTGATTAACTTGATCGTTCATGAACTGTTTAAACACGTGCTGCTATCGAAAACACCTGAAAATAGTTTAATTTTTTTCTGTGCTTCTTAGACATGCGACGTCAGGCGGATAAAAAAGACACTACTCAAAAAATGGTTAGTGCAAGTTTCTCATAAAATTAAACTTTTTCATGTCAAAATTATACCATAATGTACTGTTATTAACTTCTGAACTAAGAAGTCTTCCATTCATAGTTCTCAAAACTTACCAGAACTTTAAATAACAGTAAAAAATGTAAGCTTTTAAGAACTAATAAAGTACATTTCATAAACAAAATTCTCTTCCATGTAAATAAGTTAAGATTTTTATAATGCGTTATATATTTACAGTATCACTAAACCACGTTCTTACAATACATGTTACATGTACAACACTATTCTGTACCACTAAACTACACACTTACAATACATGTTATATGTAACTTTTCGTTGTATCATTTTACCATCTGTCACTGGTGCTAGTTAAGCCTACTATGTTATATAAAGCTGTATAAATGAATTGTTAAGAGGTAGTGGGTGTTCGTGTTATTTACAAGTCCAGTAATTTCAAACCGAAAGATTTCTTTATTTCAAATCTTTGCTAGAATATAAAATATTTATTTTGTATTTCTTTAAAAAATTCAAAATACAATAATTACTTTTTAAACAATTACATGTTCATGTACTTCAAAATTACTCCATTGTTAAACTTAAATAATTGCTTGACTGTCATTGTAACAGAATATTATTGTTGGTAGTCGTAGTTAGTAAAAACCTTTACCATAACGAAAGCTTTGTTGTCTGGTTTATATTGATTGAAACAGAACTATGAATTTATGCTGAATTAATCAAAATATTTAGAATAAATATAGTTTAGGCAAAGTTAAACTACTACTGGACTACTTACTTCCCTAAAATATGCTTTATGGATTGAATATGCGTGTGTCATGGACATAAATTACGTTTTGTTCCACGGTGAAACAAGGGATAATAAGTTGGGTTTCACACGAACAGACAGGCAGTGTTAATAATAAATAACGTACCACAGATGTACCAGGTTCAGAAACAGATGAAATAAATTGAGTATCACACATTCAGATGGAAAAATTCGAATTAAAAACTTACCAACCACGTGGTTGCACTGTTGGAATTCAATAAACGTCACCCCTTTATTAACCAACGTGAAAGTATTGATTATAACGACGCTAATTTTGGGTTCGAATTTGAATTTCAGTCAAAATTGAAATGTTAAAGTAAACAATAAATTCTTGTATAATACAACAGTAATTCAATCAGAGATTATTAAAACAGGCGAAAGACAAACACGAACTGCAGGACGAGAGATTGATTTGAATTTTGGCTTTACAAACAATTCTTACAGTGAATTTGAAATAAACGAAAGTTAGTAGAAGTTGTGGTGCGCCATCTATTGGTAACTGTAAAATATTTACAAGTCCATTGATAAATAGAACATGATTTTACATGTTCATATCAACGTATGTTCCAGTTAATGATATAAAACTCGAAAACGTTACACTGACATATAACAGTGTAAAAGTATGACAAACACACATATATGATTGAATCTCTTCACAATTTTAAAGTACATACTAGAACAAGTACTTTTACGTCCAAAGAGTTACGCGTGTTTTGAGTGTAACAGTCAATTTCTGCTATTCTTTGATAAACGAATAACCTAAAAGTCAGCGAGGAGTGTTGTTGACTAGTTGACTTTCCATTAGGATATTAGTTGAAATTAAGAACTACTAGCGTACATAGTCCTGTAGTTTTACGCAAAATCTCCGAACAACAAACTAAAAGCACGAGATGTTGAGGCCATAAAACTAAAATATTCGAATGAACGCCTTTATTTGAAAATTTATGGTAATAGAGTTTACCCGATTGTCACCTCATTAATTGGATTAAAATCTAACAATGTAAAGATAGTATTTATCAATTACTTTTTTAAAAATATTGTTTCATTGTTAAGTTTAAATCAACACAGTGGACTACCTGTGCTGCGTCTACCACATGTATCGAAACCCGTTGTTTCGTGTAAGTCTTCAGATTTCTGAACCACTAAAAGGGGGCGTGGAAGTTTTCCTAACCACCTTTTAATGGTGTACATCAAACAAATGGTAAAATTTAATCGAATCTAATATTGTAATAATAACAAACCGGTCAATGATATTACGTTTTTAATAGAACAATGAATAAACTTTGAAGCCTTGGGTTACACTAATGTTTAAACAATGATTTCATTACAACCTTCTCTAACAAAATGGAACCCATTTGATCTTATGGTTTCAATAATGCGAGTTCCTTCTTTGATTAATAAAGTAAAAATGGTATTGTTGTGAAGAGGTAAAATAATTACAATATACGGCTACTATCTATAACCATCAGTTAACATTTTTAGAAATGGACCACTGTGGTCTGAAACAGTCTAACTTAGCACTCCAGAAGTTCTCAAGTCTATCGTACACTTTGTTTTCATTGTTTCTAGGACTATTTAGTGCTTCACAGATTCGACAGATATGTGCAGAATACGACCCAAAATACCCGTGTTCGTTAACCACCTTGTACTTCTCCTTCCAACGGAAAAAGGTGTTGTATATGTCGTCACTTCCGTTCACACGAATTAGATACTCAGCTAACAAAGACGGAGATTCGAAGTCGTCAACGTGTATAATGGAATGTGGTGGACATAGTTCCTCGTAGTCATCGCGAAGGGCACCCATGACCACAGGAACTACTTCTTTTTGAAATGCATTCCACCATAGTTTTTCAGTGATATACTCTCGACAATGACTGTTCTCAAATGCCAAATAAAACTTGTACTGTCGAAGGAGAGGACAGTCCATTCGGAAGTGGCCTGGACAAACAGATTCGCCACATTTCCCAAACGTGTCTAGAGGAATATGTTTCTTTAGCTCCCGTAAATACTGCAACCTCTTATTGTTGCCACCACAGTTACTTATCAAAATGGCGGCAAATTTGGTCTTGTCGGCTGCAAAGTTACGATTTCTGAATCCTTCTTGAGCAAGCTGTTGTTCGTCTTGTGACATGAGAATAGTTCTTCCGTAAGGCACGTAAACATCTGAATCACGTCTGTATGTCATACTCCAGTTAAAGACCCCGTTGTAATCTCTCATCTGGTATTCGTGGGTCAGAAAAAACGTATTTAACGGCGATTCGTCGGTAAAAAAGACCCACCGTTGAAGAGGCGGGTACATTCGAGGCCGCAACGGTAACTTATGGGGGCCTCCTATCCGGTGAAGATGAAAAATTACCGCATCGCTTTCCATCAAACCCCTTTCATTATTAGTTTCTATATAACAGTTCCTGACTGAACATAAAGCAAAGGGGTCAAGGTCGTCTGACCCATAACTACGAAGGAACCTTCTGAGCATTCGCTTACTTTCTTTCCAAAATAAGATGCTGTAATTACGTCTTGTCTGGATGTCCAGGTTTGTCTCACGTTTCTCTTGAAAACTGCTGCGAACTTGTAAGCTTTCACTAAATCTATCTCGAAATTTAATATTATTCGGGCTATTGTGGTTTCTCCATACGTATTTTAAGGCTACATGATACAACAGGAGACACACGGCAAAACATAAGATGTGATGAAGCAGAGTACTTCTGGGTGCTCGCAGCCATCGAGCCATTAGGCCTACTCTGTAAAACAAAACGTCATAGAGACGATTATAAATATTGAAGTCTTTATTAAGTTGAGAGAGAGATTACTTTTCTCACCTAATTACTTTGATAAAATTTAAAACTGTTTTGTGCAAGTAATTTCAACACCTATAACTCTTCATAGTTTGTAGACGACGTTTTAACATTTCATAAAAAACTGTTAAACTTGAAATTCTTTATTATTACAAAATTTTAAACTCACGTATACTGATAAATATGAGCAGTAACTTAATGTCTCAAATTATAAAATAGTTATTAAAAACGTTCAGCATATGTTAATTAATTTACTAACACTAAAATTAATATTATTTTAAAGAAACTTTCTGTGTATGCTCGCTTAACACGGCTAAATAACAGTAATGTTTACAATATATTACTTTAGAGTAGAGCCACATTAAACTAGCTGCTATGTCCCCCGCGCAGAAACGAACTGCGGATTTTAGTGTTGCAAGTCAAACTTACCGTCACCCCACTAATATTACAAGCTGGGTCACCTCCAACTTTGAATATCAATACTTGTCGAATTGGACGGCTTACTTTAATTGGTTGACACGTCATGTAGCTATTACAGTTTTCGTTTAAATGATTTGTTTGTACACCGATCCACTCCTATTATTATAACATCGCAGGGCTATTACAAGTGATAGCAGCTGCTAACAAATACCAGGGCTGCTACAAGTGACAGCAGCTTAACAGCTGTTAACATACATATAGTTTGTAACGTACAGATCAAAGCGGCCTTAACTACACTTGTATGTAACGTACAAATAAAAGCAGCCCTAACTACACTGAATTGGTAACATTTATGGAACCAGTGCGACACTAAGTGTAAGTTTACGTCAAAATACACCATGTAATTACTTTTGGAATGAAACAACTTGCACAACAAACGGTGATTTCTGAAGTATATTGTTGTTTGATATTTTGTATCGTAAAGATAAACTACTACAAGTCTTCAAATCATACATTCATACATAAGCTTAAAGTACCAGGTAGAACACAGATTCAAAACAGTAATATAGCGAGTAATTTTGAATTGGAATAATAAAAAATAAAATACAACTGAACAAAATCCTTCACCGATGTTGAAAATGTTTATTTACCAGACTGACCAGTTTCTTATCAGCTTGAAGTTCGATAGATTCTATTCTAGGGGTTGGGAACCTGTGGGAATGTTAAGAATCATGTTAAAAATTTAATCTTAATATTTGTATTTTTTATTTAGAATACACTCGCCCTGTTAACATTCTAGCTGATTCCTAAACTGCTACTGAAGGCTTAACTAAAAAAATACACGAGAGTAATCAAACCTCTAGACTTTTTTTTTTAGGTTAGACCGTTTGTTTAAACACATCTTTAAAACAGTACTCATTTTTGTTTATATTATACTCTACCTTTAAAGTTCTGTTGCATTTAAAGTAGAAAACCCTACACGTGTAGCAAGCTAACTAGCATGACCAAAACACTTAGTGGCTAGTTGGGTGTTGAAGCACAAAGACCAGTGTGTTAGCTTTGTAGTTAGAACGTTCAATATTTCTGTAAGCAAGGAAATTGAAATTAAGGCTCGCTAACTTTCAAGTAAAAAAACAAATAAATCAGGATACGATGTTGTAACTAAATTTCATTTTTATTCCACTATTTATTCATATAATAATAATGAGTTATAAAATCAATATAAATTTTGTCACAATCTAGTTGTTTTACCCTAAATTAGGTTTAAGTATTTACCGCACTTATTGCCTATGATAGTACTGAAGTAAAAAACAAACTAACCAGATAACTGAAGTTACTATTAGGTAGTAAACTAGTGACGAATTAAATCCAACGCCAGAGGACAAGACAATACCTTAGTTAAACAACGAAACGTTCAACATAATTCACGTAGCGGTACAACCACCGTTCCTAACGAACGCAGCGTCAGCCTTTTATATACTTATTACGTAAAACAGTAATTAAATATAGAATAGTTGATAAAGGAGGAATAATGATGTTTCACTGCTCAATCCAACCGGACCCACTAGTATTGTTAAAATGTATGTATTGTTCAACCTATCTTATCGTGTAACCATGGGAACAGTTTTTCATATACCTGATACCACGTGGCTGGCAGATCTTTATTTTATCATGATAATTCCATTAAAATAATAAAGTTGTGTGGTCAGTTTAAAATTTTAACTCGACTACTGGATGCAAAACATTTATTTTTTACAAATTGTTAAATTTTAAATTAAACGGAGGTATCAGTTTCTCTTTTCTATGTCTTTTTGAGCCTATTAATAACCCATACACAGGTATGTTATGTTTGTTTCGCAAGATGGCAGAAAATAGCTGTTATATGTTCAATCATAACAAACTCTCATTTATCTAAAGGTGACGTTCATGTTTTTTTTTTTACACTTGATTTTAGTACGGCTAGTAAGTACGATAGATTATAATTTAAAAATTACTTCTCCAATCCCTTGATATTATTGGAGAAAATACGAGGCAGGTATATAAATTACATCTATACCCAAATAACGTTAAATTAGCGAAAAATAAATAAGCAGAAACACCTGCATTAGCAGAACAGTCCCATAAATGATGTAATATTTCCATAACGTGTTACAATGTCATTACGTAGAATTCATATCTAGAAGTATGGGGAAACTTTTACTAACGGAATAACACTGGGACAGCTCTAACCTTTAACGATAATGTTGTGACACGTAAGACTCTTCGATTTCATTTCTCATAGGAATTTTCTTATCTTACTTGTATTTTCATGTATAAACTTATGTGACTGAACCAAGTAATGTCGTTTGACAGTACAGTCGATGCTGTGAACAACAAGCTGTTCCACATGTTAAGATTTAATTATATGGTTGATAAAAACTGTCTTGTTTTCAGTCGTTTGATTTTCACTTTAGAAAAACCGTTGGCCTTAAAAAGTTACTTAAGAATTACAGTGGCATGGAAAACTTTAAATTCGTTTTAAAATAATATTTCGGAAAAAAATAATAAAAATTACTCAAATATGATTTATGGTTCTTTAATTTTATAATTGTACCATTAAATAGAAATAAAATTGCATCCCCCCCAATAATCAATATTATTGCCCTCTAGTGGTTATATCTAACTTGTTAGGAACTCAAAAATATGATAACCAAGCGTTTTCTAAAAGTAGATCTTTCTCCCAAGGACAAAATAAGAAGAAATAAAAAGTGAGATACATTTATATGCAAAAACGGCTCGTTTGGGTTGAGAAAATATTTTACGTAGAAGAGCGAACAACATTTCGACCTTCTTCGGTCATCGTCAGGTTCACAAAGAAAGAGGTAACTGACCGGAAGCTGACAACATGTTTGAAAGGGGTTGTGTAACTGAGTGTCGGAATGTAGAGGGCGGTGTTAGATGTTTGAATATATAATTTTATTTATTTTATTATATTAATATAGGTATAAAGGCGTTCCTTTATATTGGTTTATTTTGCGTTTAAGTTGTTGTATAAGTAAGGCTTCTTTAATTTTGCGTTTGTTTATGTTTGTTTCTTTATTTAGTATTTGAGTGTTTTCTATGGCTATGTTGTGTTTATTTGACTTGCAGTGTTCGAAAACGTGTGAAAGTGACTTTTTATGTTCTTTGAATCTGTTTTCCATTTTTCAACTTGTTTCTCCAATATAGAAGTCGTGGCAGTTATCACATTGTATTTTGTAAACAATGTTGGTGTGGTGTTTGTCAGTGTAGTTTTTTACATAGTATAGACCTCAGTTTTGTGCCTGGTTTTTGAATATATTTGGTATTAACTGGAATATCATATTTTGTTACTAATTTTTGCCAAATGTTGGTTATTTGTTTGCTGAGGTCAGGAATATATGGTATACAGCAGTATATGGTTTCGTGATTTTTTGATTCGTGAGATATATTTACTTTAGTTGGTTGATTTTGCTTTCTGTCTAGGTGTGTGCGTATAATGTTTTCTACGGTTTGTGGGGGAACTTATTGATGTTGTTGAAGTATTGTTTTATTTTGTCTAATTCATCGTTAATTTTATCTGGTGAGCATAGTTTTATGGCTGTGTTTATTTGGTTTCTTAGTATGTTGAGTTTTTGTTTTGTTTCATGTGCTGAGTCCCAAGGAATGTATAGTCCAGTATGGGTGATTTTCGGTGGATTTCTGTTTTGAATTGTGTGTCATTTCTTGTAATTTTGAGGTTAAGAAATGATATTTGATTGCTTTCTTCCTGTTCACATGTGAAGTTAATGTTGGGATGTATAGAGTTAATGTGATTGAAAAAATTAAGTATGTGTTCTGTAGATCTGAATCCCGCAACCGTGTCATCTACATATCTGTACCAGTTTAGTGGTGGATGTAATGCTGTGTTAATTGCTTGTGTTTCACCTTGTGTCATAAAAATATTGGCTAGAACTGGTGATACTGGGTTGCCCATGCTTAGGCCATTTGTTTGTATATAGTTTTGGTTGTTGAACATGAAGTTTGTCTTTATCGTGGTGAATTCTATTAGGGTTGCTAACTGGTTACTGGGAATTTCTATAGTTGGGTTAGGGTCTCGGATATAGAGTTCTAAGGCTATCTTGCAGGCTTCAGTGGTTGGAACTTCTGTAAAGAGGGATATAACATCGAAACTGGCCATTAAGGCTTTATGATTAAGATGATTTAGATTAGACTTGAAATTAAAAGAGTCTTTGATGAATGAGCTGGCTGATGTTACATATTTGGAGAATGCCCATGCTATGTATTTACCAAGATTGTAATTAAATGATTCATATGTGGACATTATTGGTCGTAATGGACAATCTGGGTTATGAGGTTTGGGGATGCCGTATATTTGTGGTGTGCGTGAGTCGATTTTACGTAGGTAGGAATAAAGTGTTTGTGAAATTGTGTTGGCTTTTTTCATTTGTACTAGTAATTTGTTCAGTTGCGTCTCGTGTGTCTTTGTTGGATTTGTGTGTATTGGTTTAACACTCCTACGAAAAGACGTTTCTAGTCCTGATTTCTCCAAGCCCGTTCCCCTGGATGTGGTTTCGCTAGATAGTAGATAGGGACAGTGGGAATCTCGTTAATCCATTCATTAATGGATTTAAATGGCAATTTCATTTAAATACAAAATTATTAGCCTAATATTAATAACCTATCAAGTTGCTCTGGGGCCTATTAGGCCCCACTTTTCGTAGGAGTTTACATGTATATGCAAAAACGGCTCGTTTGGATTGAGAAAATATTTTACATAGAAGAGCGAACAACGTTTCGACCTTCTTCGGTCATCGTCAGGTTCACAAAGAAAGAGGTAACTGACCGGAAGCTGACAACATGTTTGAAAGGGGTTGTGTAACTGAGTGTCGGAATGTAGAGGGCGGTGTTAGATGTTTGAATATATAATTTTATTTATTTTATTATATTAATATAGGTATAAAGGCGTTCCTTTATATTGGTTTATTTTGCGTTTAAGTTGTTGTATAAGTAAGGCTTCTTTAATTTTGCGTTTGTTTATGTTTGTTTCTTTATTTAGTATTTGAGTGTTTTCTATGGCTATGTTGTGTTTATTTGACTTGCAGTGTTCGAAAACGTGTGAAAGTGACTTTTTATGTTCTTTGAATCTGTTTTCCATTTTTCAACTTGTTTCTCCAATATAGAAGTCGTGGCAGTTATCACATTGTATTTTGTAAACAATGTTGGTGTGGTGTTTGTCAGTGTAGTTTTTACATAGTATAGACCTCAGTTTTGTGCCTGGTTTTTGAATATATTTGGTATTAACTGGAATATCATATTTTGTTACTAATTTTTGCCAAATGTTGGTTATTTGTTTGCTGAGGTCAGGAATATATGGTATACAGCAGTATATGGTTTCGTGATTTTTTGATTCGTGAGATATATTTACTTTAGTTGGTTGATTTTGCTTTCTGTCTAGGTGTGTGCGTATAATGTTTTCTACGGTTTGTGGGGGAACTTATTGATGTTGTTGAAGTATTGTTTTATTTTGTCTAATTCATCGTTAATTTTATCTGGTGAGCATAGTTTTATGGCTGTGTTTATTTGGTTTCTTAGTATGTTGAGTTTTTTTGTTTTGTTTCATGTGCTGAGTCCCAAGGAATGTATAGTCCAGTATGGGTGATTTTCGGTGGATTTCTGTTTTGAATTGTGTGTCATTTCTTGTAATTTTGAGGTTAAGAAATGATATTTGATTGCTTTCTTCCTGTTCACATGTGAAGTTAATGTTGGGATGTATAGAGTTAATGTGATTGAAAAAATTAAGTATGTGTTCTGTAGATCTGAATCCCGCAACCGTGTCATCTACATATCTGTACCAGTTTAGTGGTGGATGTAATGCTGTGTTAATTGCTTGTGTTTCACCTTGTGTCATAAAAATATTGGCTAGAACTGGTGATACTGGGTTGCCCATGCTTAGGCCATTTGTTTGTATATAGTTTTGGTTGTTGAACATGAAGTTTGTCTTTATCGTGGTGAATTCTATTAGGGTTGCTAACTGGTTACTGGGAATTTCTATAGTTGGGTTAGGGTCTCGGATATAGAGTTCTAAGGCTATCTTGCAGGCTTCAGTGGTTGGAACTTCTGTAAAGAGGGATATAACATCGAAACTGGCCATTAAGGCTTTATGATTAAGATGATTTAGATTAGACTTGAAATTAAAAGAGTCTTTGATGAATGAGCTGGCTGATGTTACATATTTGGAGAATGCCCATGCTATGTATTTACCAAGATTGTAATTAAACGATTCATATGTGGACATTATTGGTCGTAATGGACAATCTGGTTTATGAGGTTTGGGGATGCCGTATATTTGTGGTGTGCGTGAGTCGGTTTTACGTAGGTAGGAATAAAGTGTTTGTGAAATTGTGTTGGCTTTTTTCATTTGTACTAGTAATTTGTTCAGTTGCGTCTCGTGTGTCTTTGTTGGATTTGTGTGTATTGGTTTAACACTCCTACGAAAAGACGTTTCTAGTCCTGATTTCTCCAAGCCCGTTCCCCTGGATGTGGTTTCGCTAGATAGTAGATAGGGACAGTGGGAATCTCGTTAATCCATTCATTAATGGATTTAAATGGCAATTTCATTTAAATACAAAATTATTAGCCTAATATTAATAACCTATCAAGTTGCTCTGGGGCCTATTAGGCCCCACTTTTCGTAGGAGTTTACATGTATATGCAAAAACGGCTCGTTTGGATTGAGAAAATATTTTACATAGAAGAGCGAACAACGTTTCGACCTTCTTCGGTCATCGTCAGGTTCACAAAGAAAGAGGTAACTGACCGGAAGCTGACAACATGTTTGAAAGGGGTTGTGTAACTGAGTGTCGGAATGTAGAGGGCGGTGTTAGATGTTTGAATATATAATTTTATTTATTTTATTATATTAATATAGGTATAAAGGCGTTCCTTTATATTGGTTTATTTTGCGTTTAAGTTGTTGTATAAGTAAGGCTTCTTTAATTTTGCGTTTGTTTATGTTTGTTTCTTTATTTAGTATTTGAGTGTTTTCTATGGCTATGTTGTGTTTATTTGACTTGCAGTGTTCGAAAACGTGTGAAAGTGACTTTTTATGTTCTTTGAATCTGTTTTCCATTTTTCAACTTGTTTCTCCAATATAGAAGTCGTGGCAGTTATCACATTGTATTTTGTAAACAATGTTGGTGTGGTGTTTGTCAGTGTAGTTTTTACATAGTATAGACCTCAGTTTTGTGCCTGGTTTTTGAATATATTTGGTATTAACTGGAATATCATATTTTGTTACTAATTTTTGCCAAATGTTGGTTATTTGTTTGCTGAGGTCAGGAATATATGGTATACAGCAGTATATGGTTTCGTGATTTTTTGATTCGTGAGATATATTTACTTTAGTTGGTTGATTTTGCTTTCTGTCTAGGTGTGTGCGTATAATGTTTTCTACGGTTTGTGGGGGAACTTATTGATGTTGTTGAAGTATTGTTTTATTTTGTCTAATTCATCGTTAATTTTATCTGGTGAGCATAGTTTTATGGCTGTGTTTATTTGGTTTCTTAGTATGTTGAGTTTTTGTTTTGTTTCATGTGCTGAGTCCCAAGGAATGTATAGTCCAGTATGGGTGATTTTCGGTGGATTTCTGTTTTGAATTGTGTGTCATTTCTTGTAATTTTGAGGTTAAGAAATGATATTTGATTGCTTTCTTCCTGTTCACATGTGAAGTTAATGTTGGGATGTATAGAGTTAATGTGATTGAAAAAATTAAGTATGTGTTCTGTAGATCTGAATCCCGCAACCGTGTCATCTACATATCTGTACCAGTTTAGTGGTGGATGTAATGCTGTGTTAATTGCTTGTGTTTCACCTTGTGTCATAAAAATATTGGCTAGAACTGGTGATACTGGGTTGCCCATGCTTAGGCCATTTGTTTGTATATAGTTTTGGTTGTTGAACATGAAGTTTGTCTTTATCGTGGTGAATTCTATTAGGGTTGCTAACTGGTTACTGGGAATTTTTATGGTTGGGTTAGGGTCTCGGATATAGATTTCTTAGGCTATCTTTCAGGCTTCAGTGGTTGGAACTTCTGTAAAGAGGGATATAACATCGAAACTGGCCATTAAGGCTTTATGATTAAGATGATTTAGATTAGACTTGAAATTAAAAGAGTCTTTGATGAATGAGCTGGCTGATGTTACATATTTGGAGAATGCCCATGCTATGTATTTACCAAGATTGTAATTAAATGATTCATATGTGGACATTATTGGTCGTAATGGACAATCTGGGTTATGAGGTTTGGGGATGCCGTATATTTGTGGTGTGCGTGAGTCGATTTTACGTAGGTAGGAATAAAGTGTTTGTGAAATTGTGTTGGCTTTTTTCATTTGTAGTAGTAATTTGTTCAGTTGCGTCTCGTGTGTCTTTGTTGGATTTGTGTGTATTGGTTTAAATTTGTTCGTGTCTGATAAGATGTTATTCATTTTTTGGATGTATTCATTCATGTTCATTATGACTATAGCGTTACCTTTATCTGGTTTTAGAATTTTTATGTTTTGTCTTGTTTTAGGTTTTTAATGGAATTAATGTCTCTTTTGTAAGGTTGTATTTTAGTTTTCTGTTTTGTGATAAATTACAAATTTATATTTTCCAGAAACACCTAAACACAACATCTTAAACGATTTTTTCAAAGAATTTTCTCACAAAACCATCAACATAATTTCACAAAACAGAAAACTATAAAACAACCTTACAAAAAGAGACATTAATTCCATTAAAACCTAAAACAAGACAAAAACATAAAAATTCTAAAAGCAGATAAAGGTAACGCTATAGTCATAATGAACACGAATGAACACATCCAAAAAATGAATAACATCCTATCAGACACGAACAAATTTAACACTCCTACGAAAATAATCAGTGATGTCGAGAAACCCACTTCTTGAGAAATTTATATGCAAAAACGGCTCGTTTGGGTTGAGAAAATATTTTACATAGAAGAGCGAACAACGTTTCGACCTTCTTCGGTCATCGTCAGGTTCACAAAGAAAGAGGTAACTGACCGGAAGCTGACCACATGTTTGAAAGGGATTGTGTAACTGTGTGTCGAAATGTAGAGGGCGGTATTAGATGTTTGAATATATAATTTTATTTATTTTGTTATATTAATATAGGTATAAAGGCATTCCTTTATATTGGTAACCAATATAAAGTTACACAACCCTTTGGAACATGTTGTCAGCTTCCGGTCAGTTACCTCTTTCTTTGTGAACCTGACGATGACCGAAGAAGGTCGAAACGTTGTTCGCTCTTCTATGTAAAATATTTTCTCAATCCAAACGAGCCGTTTTTGCATATACATGTAAACTCCTACGAAAAGTGGGGCCTAATAGGCCCCAGAGCAACTTGATAGGTTATTAATATTAGGCTAATAATTTTGTATTTAAATGAAATTGCCATTTAAATCCATTAATGAATGGATTAACGAGATTCCCACTGTCCCTATCTACTATCTAGCGAAACCACATCCAGGGGAACGGGCTTGGAGAAATCAGGACTAGAAACGTCTTTTCGTAGGAGTGTTAAACCAATACACACAAATCCAACAAAGACACACGAGACGCAACTGAACAAATTACTAGTACAAATGAAAAAAGCCAACACAATTTCACAAACACTTTATTCCTACCTACGTAAAATCGACTCACGCACACCACAAATATACGGCATCCCCAAACCTCATAACCCAGATTGTCCATTACGACCAATAATGTCCACATATGAATCATTTAATTACAATCTTGGTAAATACATAGCATGGGCATTCTCCAAATATGTAACATCAGCCAGCTCATTCATCAAAGACTCTTTTAATTTCAAGTCTAATCTAAATCATCTTAATCATAAAGCCTTAATGGCCAGTTTCGATGTTATATCCCTCTTTACAGAAGTTCCAACCACTGAAGCCTGAAAGATAGCCTAAGAAATCTATATCCGAGACCCTAACCCAACCATAAAAATTCCCAGTAACCAGTTAGCAACCCTAATAGAATTCACCACGATAAAGACAAACTTCATGTTCAACAACCAAAACTATATACAAACAAATGGCCTAAGCATGGGCAACCCAGTATCACCAGTTCTAGCCAATATTTTTATGACACAAGTTGAAACACAAGCAATTAACACAGCATTACATCCACCACTATACTGGTACAGATATGTAGATGACACAGTTGCGGAATTCAGATCTACAGAACACATACTTAATTTTTTCAATCACATTAACTCTATACATCCCAACATTAACTTCACATGTGAACAGGAAGAAAGCAATCAAATATCATTTCTTAACCTAAAAATTACAAGAACCGACACATAATTCAAAACAGAAATCCACCGAAAAATCACCCATACTGGACTATACATTCCTTGGGACTCAGCACATGAAACAAAACAAAAACTCAACACACTAAGAAACCATATAAACACAGCCACAAAACTATGCTCACCAGATAAAATTAACGATGAATTAGACAAAATAAAACAATACTTCATCAACATCAATAAGTTTCCCCCACAAACCGTAGAAAACATTATAAGCACACACTTAGACAGAAAGCAAAATCAACCAACTAAAGTAAATATACCTCACGAATCAAAAAATCACGAAACCATATACTGCTGTATACCATATATTCCTGACATCAGCAAACAAATAACCAACATTTGGCAAAAACTAGTAACAAAATATGACATTCCAGTTAATACCAAATTTATTTAAAAACCAGGCACAAAACTGAGGTCTATACTATGTAAAAACTACACTGACAAACACAACACCAACATTATTTATAAAATACAATGTGATAACTGCCACGACTTCTATATTGGAGAAACAAGTAAAAAATGGAAACCAGATTCAAAGAACATAAAAAGTCACCTTCACACGTTTTCGAACACTGCAAGTCAAATAAACACAACATAACCATAGAAAACACTCAAATACTAAATAAAGAAACAAACATAAACAAACGCAAAATTAAAGAAGCCTTACTTATAGAACAACTTAAACCCAAAATAAACCAATATAAAGGAACGCCTTTATACCTATATTAATATAATAAAATAAATAAAATTATATATTCAAACATCTAACACCGCCCTCTACATTCCGACACTCAGTTACACAACCCCTTTCAAACATGTGGTCAGCTTCTGGTCAGTTACCTCTTTCTTTGTGAACCTGACGATGACCGAAGAAGTTCGAAACGTTGTTCGCTCTTCTATGTAAAATATGTTCTCAACCCAAACGAGCCCATTTTACATATAAATTTCTCAACAAGTGGGTTTCTCGTCATCACAGATTAAAGTGAGATAAAGTAAATCTTATACGACGTTATGCATATTACCATAGAATTCCGGAAGTGTTTTAAGTAGCTTTCAATGTATTGTTAGAAGGGTTTTGTACTTCCGGCGCAATACTACCGGAAAACCGCAAAAGCGAAACGTTAGTTGAAATAAAAATGTATTCTTTTATATTTATCTGGAGTCTAAGGGTTGTCGTTTTTTTCTTAACTTATCAAAATTGTAAGTCCCTTCAACATGCACTACAAATGTTGAAAGAAAAAAAACACAAAAAACTATCACTTAGTTATTTGATTTATCTTTAACGTGCGTGTGAGAACAGATTTAAATTTTTGTGCGTGTTTCATCTAGAAAGGCTTCAGACAAAATGTCGAGTTTTAATTACATTTTTTTTTCTTATTATATTGTTTTATTGTAAGGTTTAAATCTTCAAGTTTGTTGTATAAGGTTTAACAAACTGATATAAATGTAATGGATTTTGCTTCATAAGATAACTTACATTTTTTCTTAGTAATATATTTGATTATACACTAGGTATTGTGTACAAACGGTACTGTTTTATTAGTTGTAATACCACTTGAGTTTTAATATTTTAATTAAATAAATGAAATATCGTGTGGGAGTTTGTTCCCAAAGTTGCAATATGACACACATTTCATGATTCAAGCTATCTTTATTTCTTAGACTGATACAATTAATTATATATATGGTTTAATCTTTGGTGACTATCACTAAAACTGCAACATGCAAACATATACAGTTGACTGACATGTTCCATTGGTGAGATTTCATCTGTCAGCACAATGACAGTATTTGCCTAAATTCTATTCAAACACAGCTGTATATTATCACTGTCTTTCATATTAATTGAATAAAACTCAAAATACACATTTTAGAAAGTATGCAACCTAGGATAAATAAATATAAACAGTATGTAAATAAGAAACCAGTTTTTTAAGACCTCTGAAAACATGAACAAAACATGTCTACAACTGAATGTTGATACGAAGGATAACTTATTGTTAAGCACAAAGCTGTACAATGGCTGTCTGTATACTACAAGTCCTCATGCTAGTATCCACTTCATCTGGATAAACATTTCAGTAATTTATCCCATAATCACTTTAATTTCACTATTTAGCCTAAACAGGGTTGTTCTTTCAATATAAAGAAATAATTTTATCAGTAAGATATCCCACTGATAGCATTATTAATCACAACTGGACATGTTGGTAATAATCTCATATCACAAGTTTGTAATAACATAGTGACAAAAATGAGATATAATTGTTTATTTGATCATTTACATGTTTTAATTTAAAATTAGATGTTTACATTCAGCAGTAAACCACTTATAAAATGTTCAGTCATTTATAGTATCTCAAAGAGAAATCCTCTTTCCCAATACAGGCCTTCTTACTTCTATCAGCCCTGATCTAAACAAGAGTTCCCATCAGACATGACTGTTATTAACAGTCGGATATATATCTCTTATAACTGTTTAAAAAAACCATAGAAAAGACACTACATTCTTTGTATACACAGCCATAATGCCAAGTTTTAACATTCTCATGGCACAGTTTCCATAAATACTTAACTTTCCTTCTCAGGAAATATTAAACCTCCTTAAACAAATATGCATGTTTTAACCAAAAACACCTACATGAAATTATCTAACAGGTAAATATTACAGGTATTATTAAAAGTAGAACATCTTGAAGATACACAAGGTTGGTCCTCATGGTTTAATAACCCAAGAGCCTCTTTCAGTTAAAAATATTTTCATTGACTCCCAAACCTATTGATGTTATTTGTTTCTGGGGGAGGGGAGAATTCTATGTTTACAAAAATTTGTATTCCAAAATTTAATTTTATGAAAAACATTTTTGATTTTGTTAATCATATCTTTCTAAAACTTTTGACATCACTTGCAGACCACACTTCGAGAGCCACTGCTCTAATTAAATTCAGACCACCTACAATACAAAATGAACAACTTTAAAGGCACCCTGTTCTATTACTTTGGCTTACCAAAAGATGCTGTAGGAAAATTACTCCCAAATAGAGTAATTTAGACAAATAATACAATTACTTGCTAAGAGTGATATACAGATTTCTTGACTTTGAAAGACATGTTTCAAGAAACATATTTTATTTCAGAAATAGAACCTGTCCTCTGTTCTTGAGTGCCAGTTCTTTAAGTTCAGTGGTTTCCAATGTCATTGCTTATCTGCAATTGCCGTTTCGATGGCAGAATATCATTGCACTCTGTCTTTAGCCAATGCTAGTGGAATATATTCTACCTTATAATGTTCACAGTTGTTTTCTTTCTTCTCAAATTTATTTGGGACATAAAATTCCCTTCCAATAAGTATGACACAATTACATTCCAACAGGTTAATATTCAAACTCATTACAGCTCCTCTCAACTGTACCTAGTAGAAAGATGTTATTTTAGAGGTCAAAAAACAATCTTCAATTACAATTTCCTAAGACAATTCAAAACGTGTAGAGTTATATAAAGGTGTATAAAATGTGTAAGGTTTACAAAACTCTGGTATTCAAAAGTTCAAAATATTTGGAAGAATAGCTGTTATAGAACAACTTAAAAAATACAGAGTTTGTGGTTTAGTTTCAAGTTAACACCACTAGGTGTTGGTTATTAGATACTTTAATTGCGAGAAACACTGCTAGGTGTTCCTTACAAGATACTTTAATTGCTAGAAACACTGCTAGGTGTTGGTTATTAGATACTTTAATTGTTAGAAACACTGCTAGGTGTTGGTTATCTAGATACTTTAATTGTTAGAAACACTGCTAGGTGTTGGTTATTAGATACTTTAATTGTTAGATACACTGCTAGGTGTTGGTTACTAGATACTTTAATTGTGAGAAACACTGCTAGGTGTTGGTTACTAGATACTTTAATTGTGAGAAACACTGCTAGGTGTCGGTTATTAGATATTTAATTGTGAGAAACTGCTAGGTGTTAATTACTAGATCCTGTAATTGTGAGAAACACTGCTAGGTGTTGGTTATAAGATACTTTAATTGTGAGAAACACTGCTAGGTGTTGGTTATCTAGATACTTTAATTGTTAGAAACACTGCTAGGTGTTGGTTATTAGATACTTTAATTGTTAGAAACACTGCTAGGTGTTGGTTATCTAGATACTTTAATTGTTAGATACACTGCTAGGTGTTGGTTATTTAGATACTTTAATTGTGAGAAACACCGCTAGGTGTTGGTTATCTAGATATTTTAATTGTGAGAAACACTACTAGGTGTTGGTTATCTAGATACTTTAATTGTGAGAAACACTGCTAGGTGTTGGTTACTAGATACTTTAATTGTGAGAAACGCTGCTAGGTGTTGGTTATTAGATACTTTAATTGTGAGAAACACTGCTAGGTGTTGGTTATAAGATACTTTAATTCTGAGAAACACTGCTAGGTGTTGGTTATCTAGATACTTTAATTGTTAGAAACACTGCTAGGTGTTGGTTATTAGATACTTTAATTGTTAGATACACTGCTAGGTGTTGGTTACTAGATACTTTAATTGTGAAAAACACTGCTAGGTGTTGGTTACTAGATACTTTAATTGTGAGAAACACTGCTAGGTGTCGGTTATTAGATATTTAATTGTGAGAAACACTGCTAGGTGTTAATTACTAGATCCTGTAATTGTGAGAAATACTGCTAGGTGTTGGTTATCTAGATACTTTAATTGTTAGAAACACTGCTAGGTGTTGGTTATCTAGATACTTTAATTGTTAGATACACTGCTAGGTGTTGATTATCTAGATACTTTAATTCTGAGAAACACTACTAGGTGTTGGTTATCTAGATACTTTAATTGTGAGAAACACTGCTAGGTTTTGGTTACTAGATACTTTAATTGTGAGAAACACTGCTAGGTGTTGGTTATTAGATACTTTAATTGTGAGAAACACTGCTAGGTGTTGGTTACTAGATACTTTAATTGTGAGAAACACTGCTAGGTGTTGGTTACTAGATACTTTAATTCTGAGAAACACTGCTAGGTGTTGGTTATAAGATACTCTAATTCTGAGAAACACTGCTAGGTGTTGGTTTTCTAGATACTTTAATTGTTAGAAACACTGCTAGGTGTTGGTTATCTAGATACTTTAATTGTTAGAAACACTGCTAGGTGTTGGTTATTAGATACTTTAATTGTGAGAAACACTGCTAGATGTTGGTTATTAGATACTTTAATTGTTAGAAACACTGCTAGGTGTTGGTTACTAGATACTTTAATTGTGAGAAACACTGCTAGGTGTTGGTTATCTAGATACTTTAATTGTGAGAAACACTGCTAGGTATTGGTTACTAGATACTTTAATTGTTAGAAACACTGCTAGATGTTGGTTATTAGATACTTTAATTGTGAGAAACACTGCTAGGTGTTGGTTATTAGATAATTTAATTGTTTGAAACACTGCTAGGTGTTGGTTATTAGATACTTTAATTGTGAGAAACACTGCTAGGTGTTGGTTATTAGATACTTTAATTGTTAGAAACACTGCTAGGTGTTGGTTACTAGATACTTTAATTGTGAGAAACACTGCTAGGTGTTGGTTATTAGATACTTTAATTGTGAGAAACACTGCTAGGTGTTGGTTATTAGATATTTAATTGTGAGAAACACTGCTAGGTGTTAATTACTAGATCCTGTAATTGTGAGAAATACTGCTAGGTGTTGGTTATTTAGATACTTTAATTGTGAGAAACACCGCTAGGTGTTGGTTATCTAGATATTTTAATTGTGAGAAACACTACTAGGTGTTGGTTATCTAGATACTTTAATTGTGAGAAACACTGCTAGGTGTTGGTTACTAGATACTTTAATTGTGAGAAACGCTGCTAGGTGTTGGTTATTAGATACTTTAATTGTGAAAACACTGCTAGGTGTTGGTTATAAGATACTCTAATTCTGAGAAACACTGCTAGGTGTTGGTTTTCTAGATACTTTAATTGTTAGAAACACTGCTAGGTGTTGGTTATCTAGATACTTTAATTGTGAGAAACACTGCTAGGTGTTGGTTATTAGATACTTTAATTGTGAGAAACACTGCTAGGTGTTGGTTATTAGATACTTTAATTGTTAGAAACACTGCTAGGTGTTGGTTACTAGATACTTTAATTGTGAGAAACACTGCTAGGTGTTGGTTATTAGATACTTTAATTGTGAGAAACACTGCTAGGTGTTGGTTATTAGATATTTAATTGTGAGAAACACTGCTAGGTGTTAATTACTAGATCCTGTAATTGTGAGAAATACTGCTAGGTGTTGGTTATTTAGATACTTTAATTGTGAGAAACACCGCTAGGTGTTGGTTATCTAGATATTTTAATTGTGAGGAACACTACTAGGTGTTGGTTATCTAGATACTTTAATTGTGAGAAACACTGCTAGGTGTTGGTTACTAGATACTTTAATTGTGAGAAACGCTGCTAGGTGTTGGTTATTAGATACTTTAATTGTGAGAAACACTGCTAGGTGTTGGTTATAAGATACTCTAATTCTGAGAAACACTGCTAGGTGTTGGTTTTCTAGATACTTTAATTGTTAGAAACACTGCTAGGTGTTGGTTATCTAGATACTTTAATTGTGAGAAACACTGCTAGGTGTTGGTTGTCTAGATACTTTAATTGTGAGAAACACTGCTAGGTGTTGGTTATTAGATACTTTAATTGTGAGAAACACTGCTAGGTGTTGGTTATTAGATACTTTAATTGTGAGAAACACTGCTAGTTGTTGGTTATCTAGATACTTTAATTGTGAGAAACACTGCTAGTTGTTGGTTATTAGATACTTTAATTGTTAGAAACACTGCTAGGTGTTGGTTATCTAGATACTTTAATTGTGAGAAACACTGCTCAGTAAGTAATGATGAGACCTAGTTTGGTACTTAACCTAAGAGAGGTTTCTACAAGAAGTAATTAAAGAAGTGCTTAACTGAATTTAAACATGTATTATAGAAGATACACTGATGACGTTTACAATATTTGTGGAATTTTCTGACCAATTATATCAACATGATAATACTAAATAAAGAAAGAAAATAAATATTTTCTTTTTCACATCTGTATATGGAACAAGATATGTGAAATCATTATACTGTATTATAATAAACCTATATTTATAGCTATATTTGATAGTTTTGTATCTTTGGTTTGGAAAGAAAACTGAGCTAAAAATCTGTGTTAACTGTGTCTGTATGTTGAATAAATTACACAATAACTTTATAAAAATGCCTTACCAGTAACTTGGTGTGTAAAAGTAATGAACAGCACCTTTAAAATAATGAATTGTGTATTTTACTGAAAGAACGTATTGGTGAACAGTTACACTGTATACAAAGTAACACTGACAAGAAAATACTTAGAAATTTGTCATATCTAGAAAGTAATTATATCTTTAAAACAGACTAAGAATTATGCTTCCCTTTAGGAAACATAACTTGATTTTGCAGACATCCTCTGTAGTATGGCTTTACATACATATTGGTTCCACCTCCAGGGGGCTTCAGTAAATATATCGGGAGCATTGGAGGTAAAAACTATATCCAATTAGTATCAGAAAATGGAAGTTGCAGTGCAGAAATATTCACCCATCCAAAGAGCAGTTCAAAACTGTTTACATTTCACCAACTAAAGTGATTTATGTATTTTGGAAACAATCGTCAATTCACTCAGCCAACACTCCACAACAGAGAACACCCTCTACTAAAGAAACTTAAACTTTACCTCACATAGAATTGAACATGTTATCTCACTTTTAAGTCAAAGAAACACAACAATGTGTGTATTATTAAACACACACACATTGGCTCCTCACATTACTAAAAAAATATCCTTGACATGTAGAGAAGGTCATGTGAAAACATATAAAGCATTTATCTCACTTTTATCAAAAGCATGCACTAAGCCAGTAGAATATACTTATCTTTACAACTGTACAACCTAAAAGGGTATTTGATCTGGAATATTACATATGATGAAAGATATATAATGTTATTAAAGTGTAAAGTGTAATGTTATTACAGTGTCAGTTCTGTAATTATACACAACTGTCGTTACTACTACAGTAGATACCTTGTATCAAACTACTTAAAGGATTCAGTGTCAGTTCTGTAATTATACACAACTGTCGTTACTACTACAGTAGATATATTGTATCAAACTACTTAAAGGATTCAGTGTCAGTTCTGTAATTATACACAGCTGTCGTTACTACTACAGTAGATATTTTGTATCAAACTACTTAAAGGATTCAGTGTCAGTTCTGTAATTATACAACAGCTGTCGTTACTACTACAGTAGATATATTGTATCAAACATAAAATACAGATGTAGTTGTGTCACTTGCTGCCTTTAGTGCACTCATAAGAAATTAAACAGTATTCTCTTGTTAATAATACTATTTTAACAAACACTGCTGCCATCTGGTTAATCCTTTTAACTTATCAACAATAAGGTGAAATAATACACTTATCACAGTTCATTCTGCTGTACTAACACTTGGTGAGAAAAGTAGAAAAGACATAAATGTGTTTTTATAACGTGGACTTTCATTGACTGAAATTCTAAGTTAGATACACATTAAATAACCAAGTTATTGTTAAGGGCAGCTTAAACTACAGGTAGTTTTGCAGCAGTGCCCAATCATATGTTTGAACTCTAGGTAGTGTGTTTGTATGTGAATTAAGTTTTACTTTAGATGTTTTGCCATCATGGTATTATCTCATAATATACTAAGAGATAACTTCCAAGAAAGATCACGAATAGAGAATATACTGAAATAAAGAAAGTCCAAGACATGTATCTGAGGATCTGGTAAAAGTGTTAATACCCATACCAGCTGTCCCAAGATAGATCTTTACTTCATGTGGGTTTCACATTATCATGAAAGTCCAACACAGAACCCTGACAGATAGTATACTGAAAGAGACAAAGTCCAACACAGAACACTGACGGACAGTATACTGAAAGAGACAAAGTCCAACACAGAACACTGACGGACAGTATACTGAAAGAGACAAAGTCCAACACAGAACACTGACCAGTATACTGAAAGAGACAAAGTCCAACACTGAACACTGACGGACAGTATACTGAAAGAGACAAAGTCCAACACAAAACACTGACGGACAGTATACTGAAAGAGACCAAGTCCAACACAGAACACTAAGGAATGATTTCTATTACTTTTCATATCAGCTGCTGGTGTAAAGTCAGTTAATCAGTAATTGATTATTTGCTAAATAAGCAGTTTTACTTGTTTCATTGAATGTTCTTTCAAACTCGTTTATAGATTTTAGTTACTCCCTGTGCATTTTCTTTATTATTAGAACCTCTCATTACAAAACTAGATTTATCACCTTATCACCTTCAATAGCATAGACTACTTGCTTTATTATCCAATCACAAATTGTGTTATTATGAGATGTCATATAGTTAAGAATGGGATACACAAAACCAAAACTAACTTTCACCTCAACATAAGGTACACTCAAAAAGTTTTTGGATATTATGTTAATTAATGACCTCTTATAAAATATTAGCAAAGTTACATTCTGTAAGAAATATCTCATAAAACTGATTTGAAAACAAACATTTGTTGGGATGAACTTTGCTATACCAAACCTACTACTGATCATATTTTATTGTAGTAACTTACAGTAAGTTTGTTCTAGTTTTATTACTCATGACATTAAAATGGATTATCGTAAGGACACATAAAACTTACACCAATTCCCAGTGATTAATGGTAATATAGTACTATTGAAACTCTGTAGTTAGGACATCATATTCTTATTAAATCACAAACTGAGTAAAATCAGTTCTTCAAAAGTAGATTGTACAAATTTCTGCTTAACCATAAATACAATCTAAAAGTGTCATACACTTGTTAAAAAAACAGGTAAAATGTACATACAGTTTGTACCTTATACTCTTATAAAAAAACAAGTAGAAATCTATGAATTTCATAAAACAAAACTTAAGAACTGAACACTGTGACAGGGCACTATCACATTATTTTGACTTTTTTTTAAATTCAAAACTGTCAGAAAAATTATAGAATATAAAACTGTACCATATCTTAAGCAGAAATATCAAAGATATGTTTTGAAGTTAAAATGAACTCAGTTTTACTGGCAAAAGTGGAATTAAGTATTGACTGAAGAAGAGATATGGTGGCAGAATGTACTTAACTCATCACCTCACATTTCACCATGATTCATAGCCACCTTCTCCAGCTGGACTTCTAATCTTCGTATCTGGACATCTTTAGCTGCCAGTTCCCTTTTCAAAGACTTAATTTCCTCCGTCGCGATGTTTATATGCCTTCTTTAGCTGTTCCAGATTATCAAACATTAGGTTATCTGTGTGTCTTTCTTTGTAATGTATCCCATAGACAGATTTAAATGTTAAAATATTATAATCTCAACAAATTAAATATTCTACCAGTTACAGAAAAGGTTCAATTCTTCTGACACCATTTATTTATAATTTTACACCATAATGTGTGAAACATTTATAAAACTCTAAATAACATAAAATCCAGTTTAACAGGAGATATTTTCTACTTTATGTTTTGTACTGACTTCTATTTGAAGAGAAAACAGCAGAAGTTATTATGTCCTGTTGTTGTATGCGGTAAGTATGTGTTCATTAGAAAAATACTGTTTACAAACTCATAACATTAAGAGACTATAAAAGAAGCCCATAATTTAACGATATTTTGTTTAGATAGATAAAGTATTAAAAAAATTATGGAAAGAACTGTTATACATGCAGTGAAGGTTATGGAAAGAACTGTTATACATGCAGTGAAGGTACAGATGGATTCCAAAGTGGATCTTAGAATTATAAAAAATAACACCATTAAATAAAAAGTACAATAATTTCTAAATCAGCATCATCCAGGAAACAAGCTAAAGTAAAAACTGTTTTATAAAAACCAAAATGATACAAATAAATTTTGTAATAAATAGAAATAATTGATGGATAGGCCATATATACTAATTTCACCATTTCAATACAGTATTAATATTAAATACATTTTTCCTACTGTAGATCATTTCCACAGTTTTGTTTAAATTAGTACACATCCCGAAACCATTCTTGTTTGTGTAAAACAGTTTTTCACCTCAGTTAACTAATTATTTACTTCAGATTATTTTATGACCTCTACAAGAATTTGACTTTCTTAGCAATAAAATATTATATGTTGCCAATTTTATCTCGTGACTTCTGTACCCCATTTGTTCCCAAACGTTCTTTAATAACAGACCCCATACACAGTTTTCAAATATTTCAGATAATCACCTGGTGGAAAAAAACCAACACACTGGTGGTGGTTAGAGAGTTAACTCCAAGAACAATGAATCAATATTTTGTTACAGTATAATATTTTTGCTTAGATTTAAAACTATTCACAGCTCTAAAGAGATGACCGTTAGGACCCTAGTTTAGGAAGTGCTGGTGTTTCAATTTAAGTTTATGTTCTTTGTAATATATTTCCTCAACCATAATGGTATCACTGTTATAATCAATAGGAATATTTCAAACTTATTAGGAAAATTTAAAATCAATCTCTCATCAGATACGTAACATCCTTACCACTGCTAATGTTTGTGGTCCATTAGGTTCAATCTCAAGGTCACTGTCACTGTCACTGTCATTCAGAGTAACATATGTGGCCACTGGATACTGACCACTGGATACAATATCACACACTGTCACTCCATTATTTGTCTCTTGACCTTCAAGCCATGGTATTTGGTTTTCAGCAGACTCCAACACCTGGTTCTGATTAGTCCTGAAAGATATTAATCATACAAAAGTCAAAAGATCAGATTAATAATGTTACAAAAATTCATGTTTAATAGATTAACCACTAATCATGGCTACTGCTGGTAAAGAAGGTCATGAATAATAGTGACGAAAGGTCATGATTAAGAGTTACAAAAGGTCGTGATTAAGAGTTGTGAAAGGTCACGATTAACAGTTATGAAAGATCATGATTAACAGGTATGAAAGGTCACAATTAACAGGTATGAAAGGTCACAATTAACAGTTATGAAAGGTCACGATTAACAGTTATGAAAGGTCATGATTAACAGTTATGAAAGGTCATGATTAACAGTTATGAAAGGTTGTGATTAATAGTTATGAAAGGTCGTGATTAATAGTTATGAAACGTCATAGCTAAATCTGTTATGCTACTTGTGTATAAGTTAATTTGAATACTTCAACTGATAATATAAGCTTTCTATTTGTCTAATCAATACAAGTATGCATTAGATCTTTAGTGTAAATTGAACATACAGAATTTGTACTGAGACCATATTTTTAGACACCTATTATTACATATGATGAGATAAATGAGGAAAAACACTTAGGTGAAGTTGGAGAAAAGATTATTTGCAGTTACTGAGAAGAGAAAGAAGAAAAGATTTATTACAGCTCTTAAATTTGACAGGATTAATTATTCCAGCAGATAAATTAAAAAACAAAATGTTCAGGTTTTTATTATAACATTACTTTCAAATAGAGTAAACTGATTTTGGATTTCTTCATTTAGAGAAAGACAAACCAATAAACACTGTGTATAAATACAGATTATTTTCATCACAATAACTTTCAAAACACCAGTTATTTAATAATGTGTTCATTATACAATATAATTGTAAAAGCTGCATACATATCCAAAAATGCATTGTTGTTAATAACATTGATGTTCATGTTAGACATTTCTCGATAATCAACACGATTCTCTTTAGAAATGAAACGAAACTTTTTTTCGTTGTTTCGGTCAGCTGTCAACAAATACTGCTTCTCCAGGTTGTACAAGACTGGCTTATTTGTTTGTGCTCCAGCCCCAGTCTATGAAAACACAAAAACATCTGCTTCACACAACAACTTCTTACACACTATGCAAACCTGTTACAACCTTTCTCAGGTTGTACATCTTACATTAACAATGTCAATCTAATATAATGTTTAACAGAATGTACATCTTAGATTAACAATGTCAATCTAGTACAATGTTTAACAGACTGTACATCTTATATTATCAATGTCAATCTAGTACAATGTTTAACAGACTGTACATCTTATATTATCAATGTCAATCTAGTATAATGTTTCACAGACTGTACATCTTACATTATCAATGTCAATCTAGTATAATGTTTAACAGACTGTACATCTTAGATTATCAATGTCAATCTAGTATAATGTTTAACAGACTGTACATCTTAGATTATCAATGTCAATCTAGTATAATGTTTAACAGACTGTACATCATATATTAACAATGTCAATCTAGTATAATGTTTAGCAGACTGTACATCTTATATTAACAATGTCAATCTAGTATAATGTTTAACAGACTGTACATCTTAGATTATCAGTGTCAATCTAGTATAATGTTTAACAGACTGTACATCTTAGATTAACAATGTCAATCTGGTACAATGTTTAACAAACTGTACATCTTAGATTAAGAATGTCAATCTAGTATAATGTTTAACAGAATGTACATCTTATATTAACAATGTCAATCTAGTATAATGTTTAACAGACTGTACATCTTATATTATCAATGTCAATCTAGTATGTTTAACAGACTGTACATCTTATATTAACAATGTCAATCTAGTACAATGTTTAACAGACTGTACATCTTATATTATCAATGTCAATCTAGTACAATGCTTAACAGACTGTACATCTTACATTATCAATGTCAATCTATTACAATGTTTAACAGACTGTACATCTTATATTATCAATGTCAATCTAGTACAATGTTTAACAGACTGTACATCTTATATTAACAATGTCAATCTAGTACAATGTTTAACAGAATGTACATCTTATATTAAGAATAACAACTTATAACAAATACAATTAACCTATTAACTACTAAAAGACTGTGAGATTAACAAACTATATCAGTTAATTACAATGGCTCCCCAATGATTCATTTGTCACAATTTTCTATAAACTAATGAACTTCTAATACAATATATGTAAGGCCTGAAAATGAGTTTCTATTTAACACATGTCAATCTAATTTGTATTTTAATCAGAGTGATTTTTCAATACTATTTTTGTCACTAATACTTTTCTCAAAACAAGAACCTTTATTTTTGCCCAAAAGGTCTTAATTTCCAAATTGTACAAAATACAACTGCTTGCTATTTGAGAAGCTATATTTTGAACTAAGTTGTGAACAGAATCTAATAAAAAACGTTTAAGAAATTACCATATATCATAGATAAAGGAAAAACATTTTTCATATAAATGTTATACAAGGTGTATGAGAAAACAAGTGTTGTGGTCACAAATCTTTAATGTGTGGTATAAAAATATGCAGGTCATTGACCATCGAACTCAGTTTATAGAAAAAATGTATTGGTCAATGACATTCAAAATCAATTTATAGTAATGAAAGGTTACAGTCACTGTCCTAAATCAATCTATAATTCAACAAATGGGCTAGTCATTGACCTTCAGAGTCGATCTATAATAAATTATATGTAACAGTTATGGGCCTTCAGAGTCAATCTATAATGAAATAAATGTAACAGTTACTGACCATCAAAGTCAATGTATAAATACAAAGATGTGCCACTGACCTTTAAAGTCATGAGAATAGGGTTATGATTTTTACCGTCAAGCCATTCTTCTGCTGTTAAGGCCGGAGTGGGTGCTGCCGTGTCAGGGTAGAGATCATCTTGAAATTGTTCAGACTTCCAAGAAATTTTAAATTGAATCAAACAAAGTTAGTAATATTTGTAGAAGTGTAAACTGTATGTTACAATATACATGTAAAATTGGCTCGTTTGGGTTGAGAAAATATTTTACGTACAAGAGCAAACAACATTTTGACCTTCTTCGATCATCGTCAGATTCACAAAGAAAGAAAGAGGTAACTGACCAGAAGCTGACCATATGTTTGGAAGGGGTTGTGTAACTGAGTGTCGGAATTTAGAGGGTGGTGTTAGATGTTTGAATATATAATTTTATATTATTTATTTTATTACATTTAATATAGGTATAAAGGTGTTCCTTTGTAAAACTATGCTCACCAGATAAAATTAACAATGAATTACACAAAATAAAACAATACTTCATCAACACCAATAAGTTTCCTCCACAAACTGTAGAAAACATTATACGCACATACCTAGACAGAAAGCAAAATCAACCAACAAAAGTTTATATATCTCACGAATCAAAAAATCACAAAACCATATACTGCTGCATACCATATATTCCCGACATCAGCAGACAAATAACCAACATTTGCCAAAACTAGTAACAAAATATGAAATTCCAATTAATATCAAATTTATTCAAAAACCAGGCACAAAACTGAGGTCTATACTATGTAAAAACTACACTGACAAACACCACACCAACATTGTTTACAAAATACAATGTGATAACTGCCACGACTTCTATATTGGAGAAACAAGTAGAAAAATGTAAACCAGATTCAAAGAACATATAAAGTCACCTTCACACTTTTTTGAATACTACAAGTCAAATAAACACAACATAACCATAGAAAACACTCAAATACTAAATAAAGAAACAAACATAAACTTATGCAAAATTAAAGAAGCCTTACTTATACAACAACTTAAACCCAAAATAAACTGATACAAAGGAACACCTTTATACCTATATTAATATAATAAAATAAATAATATAAAATTATATATTCAAACATCTAACATTCCAACACTCAGTTACACAACCCCTTCCAAACATGTGGTCAGCTTCTGGTCAGTTACCTCTTTCTTTCTTTGTGAACCTGACAATGACCGAAGAAGGTCGAAATGTTGTTCGCTCTTCTACGTAAAATATTTTCTCAACCCAAACGAGCCAATTTTACATATATATTTCTCTACAAGTGGGTTTTCTTGTATGATATGATGTCAGTAAATACAACATTCACTATTTAATATTAAATTATCATCAACGTCAGTAAATACAACATTCACTATTTAATATTAAATTATCATCAACGTCAGTAAATACAACATTCACTATTTAATATTAAATTATCATCAACGTCAGTAAATACAACATTCACTATTTAATATTAAATAATCACCAATGTCAGTAAATACAACATTCATTATTTAATATTAAATAATCACCAATGTCAGTAAATACAACATTCATTATTTAATATTAAATAATCACCAATGTCAGTAAATACAACATTCATTATTTAATATTAAATAATCACCAATGTCAGTAAATACAACATTCATTATTTAATATTAAATAGTCACCGATGTCAATAAATACAACATTCATTATTTAATATTAAATAGTCACCAATGTCAATAAATACAACATTCACTATTTAATATTAAATAATCACCAATGTCAGTAAATACATCATTCATTATTTGATATTAAATAATCACCAATGTCAGTAAATACAACATTCATTATTTAATATTAAATAATCACCAATGTCAGTAAATACAACATTCACTCTTTAATATTAAATAATCACCAATATCAGTAAATACATCATTCATTATTTAATATTAAAGTAACTACCATAATTTATTACAAAAGTTTGAATATAAAGTAATGTAATTTGGCTTCACTGCATGTCCTTGGATTTCTCAGTTTTAATTTAATAGTGCATTCAGTTGCAAGCCATAGAAAACAAAACACATTGAAAACATATATTTACAAGTTACCTATTGCAAGAGCAGTAACGTAATTGATGATTCAGCTTTATTCTGTTTTCATGAAACTTAAACATAACAACATTAGTTTTTCAAAAACAAACCTTTCTTGGAACAATCATGGAAACTGGTTCACATAATCCTTTTGTTGCATGTAACTTATAAAATCTGAACACTTCACAACGCATCACATCGAGTCCTCTCTTGGGCATGAAGCCAAGGCCTCGCTGAGGAGAACCACTTAGGAATTGATGGAGGTAATGACACCAGGGAGCTTCGTCTACAAGTTCATAATAACGAATATTCCCATCACCCTGCCCATCAAAATAAATGTATCAGTGATGCATGAAAACAGGATTACAGTGTCCACAAGTCACACCTTTCAAACTTCAATGTAAAACATTAATTTCTATATATATCTAACATAAGCTTTATCTTGGCCTTCTAGTATCACTCATACACCATCAGCCAGCTCAGCTTGTACTACAGCAGCACTTTCTAAACATTATCATCCACATTCCGTTCATTAAATATGGTTTCTTGTGTGGCCCTGTCTTCTTTAAAATGATAGAAAACATGAGTTTAGTGACAAGACGTAATATATATGAATACACATTATAACCTTATATGTCTTGTAGTAATTAGTTATCTTTTATGATAAAACTATATTAAAATGTTTTATCTTGTATTATCAACTCTAACCTAGTCACTTGCAAGGTGATATGTATCCCAATTCATGGGGGTTCCCCACACTTTAGGAAAGGCTGTATTACATAATACCAAGTTAAGTACCAAGTACTACTGTAATTATTCAGTTTGTTTGTTTTTCCTCTTCAAACTTTACTACAAACAAATACTTAAAATTTATACGTATTTCGTGCTGCAATGGGAAATGAAATATAAGAAACTAATTTAATTAAAAGTTAATAAACATTCTCACCTTTCCTGCAAGATAAACAATCTTTGTGTCATGATCATAGTAGGGGAACAAGACTCCAGATGAAGAATCGATGTTTTCTATTCTCAACGGACTACTCAAGTTGAACTGGAACGTTTGATTACTTCATTAGTTAATACATAATACTTCTAATTAAAATATTTTTGAAAGCTTTAACATAACCTAAGTATTTTTAAATAATTCATATACCAACAATTTAGTTATCTTTGGTTCACATAGTATTTAAACACCAGTTTTACTTATTTTTCAAAACCTCAAAAAATTACATCAGCATTTCAATGTAAAAAGACAAGTTCCACCTGTGACCACACAGCCCACTGTCGATCACTAAACTTGGAAAATCCACTTGTAAAAACACGTCCAGTATCACCTAAGAACACAGCTTTGAATGCTTTGGACCCCTGGTGGCAAGGACCTTCCTAAAAGAATGACAAAACAAAAACTTTCACTCACTATTAAACAATTAATTATCTCTCTTATAACAACGATAATGTTGATCAGTTTTGTGGGAAAATGAAACATTAAAGGTTAGTTCACTCAATGTTTCCTTTAAGCTGTGAGGGTATCAACTCTGTCTTTACATGTAACATACATCAACTCATAACACCAAAAATATCAACACTGTCTTTACATGGAACATACATCAACTCATAACACCAAAAATATCAACACTGTCTTTACATGTAACATACATCAACTCATAACACCAAAAATATCAACACTGTCTTTACATGTAACATACATCAACTCATAACACCAAAAATATCAACTCTGTCTTTACATGGAACATACATCAAGCCATAATGCCAAAAAACAAACTCTTAATTATGAGCAAGAAGAAACAAACCTTAAGGACAATCCCCTGTCGAGGGTCCACAATTCTCAACCTCTTGTCCTTACATGTGGTTGCCAGCAAGCTGCCATCATGGTTAAAAGACATAGAATATATTGAATCAGGATGGCAATCAATGGTTCTTACGACATCTCCTTTACTTACTTGCCAAACAAGAATCTGTTCAAAACAGAATCACATAGTTTATCTAAATGTTTTTCATCTTCTTTATCCAAAATAAGAAATGACTGGAACTTTTTTCTGTTATTCACACAGCATATGTATGCATGAATCATACACCTGTGTTACAGTTTTAAAGTCCCAAGTTTTGTCACTAAAACTAGAATCTTCTAGTATAATTGTTAGACAAGAGGACTCATTAGTTATACTGTTTAAGACATGTTTATGTGAAATACCCATATTACAAGTCACCAGGTGAAAATGATTTTACTTCTATTAAAACAAACCTTTAATGCACTGTGAGCTCAGAGTAAAAACTTCATTACTACTAGTTAGTCATCAAATGATTTATACCGACCACGTAAAGAATTTATTCATTACTTAACTATAAAAGGAAATGTTTACTTCATAAGATAGTGATATGGCATTTCTAGCTTTTCCGTTTTTCACATCTTTTTTTCTAACTTGTTAAAAAATCTTTATTGTCCTTACCAAATTATCAAATCCAGCACTCAAGAGAATATTTTCAGCCGTTGGATGCCACTCAATATATCCCACCCTCCGACGATGGTGTTGTAGATCCATGATTGGTTTTGTCATGTTTGAACGCATCAGGCCTTCATCGGGAATATACCATAGTTTGAGCTACAAAATTAAGAGATTTCTGTTTTTCATTAGTTTTTACAGCCAACACCAACAATGAGAAGTCTATGAAGTGAACAAAATAAATGGCACTAAAGAGGTAAGTTTTTACATCAACTGTAACATCACTTATACACGCTTGTTTGCATAAACTTTTCTACACTGTTATATTACCATACAGGTGTAATTATTATACAAACTGCAAGAAAAGTGATTCATCTTCAGTGTCTGAAGATGTAGCTCATGATAAACACTGGGAGATATGTTTCAGTTACTTCCACGATGTATCCCAGTTTAACGTGCGTGTGTGTTAAACAGAAAAGGTTTTTAAGTTAACCTAAGAAAAGTACCCGTCCCCAATGACAAGAAAAGTTCAATTAATCTATAAATTTAAATTATTTCATGGACTTTAAAAGGGTGAATTGTGTTGTATTCTTCATTTTACTTGGAGCCAAAGCTTTTAGCTACTTATCCTGCCCACTGCAAAAAGCAATTGTTGAGCAACTAAAGAAGAACATACAGAAAATCTACATTTGTATTCTTAAAGTCATTTGAAATGAACATGATAGTTTGATCACTTCCTGACAATTTAGTATAGAATATTTGTTCCCATTAAAGGTGTATGATGAATTGTACCTGCATGAAAAGTTATTGAAGTGGGAGACAGTTCAATACTCAGACAATACTTCACAATACATATATAAAGAGATACATCTGTAAACTAGACAGAACATTTACCGTGCAGTCATCAGAGCAAGACGCAATCACATTGTCATTAAAAGGATTCCATTTGATGTCTAATACTGGTCCTCTGTGTCCTGTTACCTTCCCAGCATTGACCTCTATACGTCCAGTCTTCAACAATACAAAGATTTTTATGCAAACAGTTAATACATATAATCAGGAAAATTATTTGTTAAACAAAAACGAGTATTTCAGTTTGAAGCTGTAGCTAAATTTCATAAAATCTGTTATTGTTATTATTATTATTAATTGCTTATAAGTTCATTAAATAAAAAGTTTTAAGGAACTGTACGTAGAGAAACTCCACACCTTTCCAATAGGGATAACAAGAAATGAACCACCTCCAGCTGATTCTGTTACTATAGCAACAAATTTAGGGTTGACTGCACAAAAGTGACTGTCATGTGCATTTTTTGTGATCTTAATACACTCATAACAACTGTCCTTTCTCGCTGGACTTCCAAAGACGTGTCGAAACTTGCTGCTACGCACTCCTCGAAATGTCATCTGGAATTTGTCAACAAATAAAAGTAACCACGTTAAGAACTTCAGCTACCTCTAATTTTAGAATCAATAACTGTCAGTACACTGTTATTAACTGTGCACTACAAAACTATACATGTACACTGCATGTTACTTGCCAAACTTCCCACACACTAAGTATCTATCAATTGTATTTGGTAAACCTTTCATACAAAGCTTAGTGGTATTAACCACTTAACTCATCTGGAACATATACATATATATGAAATGTGTTGTAATTTGGTTTTATTAAAGAACAACAAAACAAGCATACCATAATGATCCATACCTGCTACTTGAAATATACTTTAAAATACACATCAAGGGAAAGAGCACAGATGTAATATTATAAGAAGTTTTGATGTGATAATTAGTGGATGATTATATATGGTTATTAGTGGCTGAATATATGGTTATAAGTGACTGACGATATATGGTTATAAGTGACTGACGATATATGGTTATAAGTGACTGATGATATATGGTTATTAGTGGATGAATATATGGTTATAAGTGACTGATGATATATGGTTATAATTAACTGATGATAAATGGTTATAAGTAACTGATGATATATGGTTATAATTAACTGATGATATATGGTTATAAGTAACTGATGATATATGGTTATAATTAACTGATGATATATGGTTATAAGTAACTGATGATATATGGTTATTAATGATATACAGTTATTAGTGGCTAATGATATACAGTTATTAATGATATATGCTAATTAATGGCTGATAATACAATTTTATACATATAGTTTGTTCCAAGTCAAAATATAAAAACACTACTCTAACTCTCCTACTATTCTTTTCCTTTAATATATTTATGTGAGACTGGCATATGAAGGTTATGACTGATAGACAGTGTATCCCCACTACAATGTGGGTCTTCAGTCACCTCCAGAACCTAAGATACATTTTACATTCCACATCATAACTTGTACCCTGGGACCCTTTGAATTAGTGCAGTGTTTTGTTTTAATTTGTTTTTGGTTACAACAAACTAATGTAATTAGTGAGAGATTTCAATTTGCTGTTTTTAATGTAATCCTTCCTTTCGATTTTGTTTCAATTTATTAACTCTTGAATATTAATATTATCTTTAAATATACATATTTATATATCGTGTATTAGTGGCTGGTAACACGTGTAAATATATATATATATGTTACAAGCTGATAATAAAGAACAATTACTACATCATTACTACTTTATTAATGCAACACAACAAAACTAGTAGAACTAGTATTACTATATATACTATATATATATATATATATTTTCTTATATTCAAATCTTATCAACACTAGTTGACGTGACACAAGAAAATGGTATGAAGTTATACATACATCTTGTACGACTGTATGAAGTTATACATACATCTTGTATGACTGTATGAAGTTATACATACATCTTATATGTCTGTATGAAGTTACACACATCTTGTATGACTGTATGAAGTTATACATACATCTTGTATGACTGTATGAAGTTATACATACATCTTGTATGTCTGGTATGAAGTTATGCATACATCTTGTATGTCTGTATGAAGTTACACACATCTTGTATGACTGTATGAAGTTATACATACATCTTGTATGACTGTATGAAGTTATACATACATCTTGTATGTCTGGTATGAAGTTATGCATACATCTTTTATGACTGTATGAAGTTATACATACATCTTGTATGTCTGTATGAAGTTACACAGATCTTGTATGTCTGTATGAAGTTATACACATCTTGTATGTCTGGTATGAAGTTATACACACATCTTGTATGTCTATATGTAGTTACACACATCTTGTATGTCTGTATGAAGTTATACATACATCTTGTATGTCTGGTATGAAGTTATACACACATCTTGTATGTCTATATATAGTTACACACATCTTGTATGTCTGTATGAAGTTATACATACATCTTGTATGTCTGTAGAAGTTATACATACATCTTGTATAAATCTGTGGTGTTCAGTAATAAACTTAAGCCTTCAACACCAAACATGTACATCTTACAAATTGTATGTTTGGTAAGAAATGTAAATCCTCAACATTACAGAACTACTTCAACATTCCTAGTTACAAACCAAAATATTATTTATTCTCTTATATCCAGCAGGTCAAACATTTTGCCTCATTTATACAACTAAGTTAGTGACCTAACTTGTTAATCGGTCCAATGCTGTTAATGCATCCGACAAACCAATGTTCTAATGTTGTTCACAAAATGATCTACTCTTGGTCACATATTCAACGACCTAAACAGAAACTGTCCTTATGTGGTTTTTGTTGACCAACACAGCAAATGTTCTAACACAATTCAAGGTGCAAGAGGTAGCACATTCAGAAAATGTTAGTTTATTTTACAATAAATGTATATTTAGATATATTTTTAAAAATCTCTACCTGAATCCCACTTTTCTCTCCCATCTTCAATTGAAATCAACCAATCAAAGCTGTTAAAACAAAACAAAATAGAAGCATCCATATAAGCAAACAATAAACATGCAGTGGTTTCAGTAGCATGCAGGTATGTTTTAAGTTTTGCTAGCTTACTGTTTAATATTGAAAATATGGTTCACATTCCAGGGCCAAACAGTACATTTAGTAAGATAAAATAAAAACATTCATCAAAAAATTTTAAAGCATAAGATTTCAAAACTGAAACTAACAATGAACAGAACAAACATAGTTTTAAGGATGTTTCTCAGCTTAAACTAAACTCAATTGAAATGGTTACGATAAATTTCACTAGAAAATTATTTCCTTTCTTTCTCCAACATTGAAACTGAATTTAACTTCACCTTATAAAACAAAAACATCTTCTATGCTATATTAGTTAATAGGTCCTTTGTTGAGTAGAAGCTGGACATTTTGTTTTGACAGGTCAAAGAACAGTATTTATAAATTTATTATAAGTGGAAAAAACAGTGAAGTGTGATACTACAAGAACAAGGGGGCCCTGCATGGCTAGGTGGGTTTAGGTGTTCGACTCATAACCTGACGATTGAGGGTTCGAACCCCTGTTACACCAAACATGCTTACCCTTTCAGCTGTGAGGGCATTATAATGTGACAGTAAATTCCACAATTCATTGTTAAAAGAGTAGCCTAAGAGTTGGTGCTGGGTGATGATGACTAGCTGTTTTTCATCTGGTCTTATGCTGCTAAATTAGGGACGGCTAGTGCAGATAGCCCTTGTGTAGCTTTGTGGTCTTATGCTGCTAAATTAGGGACGGCTAGTGCAGATAGCCCTTGTGTAGCTTTGTGTAGGGATGGCTAGTGCAGATAGCCCTTGTGTAGCTTTGTGTAGGGACGGCTAGTGCAGATAGCCCTTGTGTAGCTTTGTGTAGGGATGGCTAGTGCAGATAGCCCTTGTGTAGCTTTGTGTAGGGATGGCTAGTGCAGATAGCCCTTGTGTAGCTTTGTGGTCTTATGCTGCTAAATTAGGGACGGCTAGTGCAGATAGCCCTTGTGTAGCTTTGGGCAAATTATAAAACAAACTAAACCAAACAAGAACAGGGTTTTATTATTTAATTTTGTAATACATATTAGAACGTTAAACAATCTTGTCTCTAGAAATAAATGAAATTGTAGTGTCAAATTTAGTTGTTAACTATTAGTCCAATGTTATCATTCAGTCATTACTATATAATTTACATTACACAAGGAAATGTTAACCATTAGTCCAATATTATCATTCAGTCATTACTATATAATTTACATTACACAAGGAAATGTTAACCATTAGTCCAATGTTATCATTCAGTCATTACTATATAATTTACATTACACAAGGAAATGTTAACCATTAGTCCAATGTTATCATTCAGTCATTACTATATAATTTACATTACACAAGGAAATGTTAACCATTAGTCCAATGTTATCATTCAGTCATTACTATGTAATTTACATTACACAAGGAAATGTTAACCATTAGTCCAATGTTATCATTCAGTCATTACTATATAAATTATGTTACACAATAAAATGTTAACCATTAGTCCAATGTCATCATTCAGTCATTACTATATAATTTATGTTACACAATAAAATGTTAACCATTAGTCCAATGTCATCATTCAGTCATTACTATATAATTTGTTACACAATAAAATGTTAACCATTAGTCCAATGTCATCATTCATTCATTACTATATAATTTACATTATACAAGGAAATGTTAACCATTAGTCCAATGTCATCATTCAGTCATTACTATATAATTTGTTACACAATAAAATGTTAATCATTAGTCCAATGTCATCATTCATTCATTACTATATAATTTACATTACACAAGGAAATGTTAACCATTAGTCCAATGTCATCATTCAGTCATTACTATATAACATACACTACAAATGATATCTCATGACAAATCAGAATTACTTATTAAGAGACTGATATTTCACCCCAAATTACCAACAAAACAAGTAACATAACTCATTTTTTACAAGAACACACTACAGTAATATTGAGAGATATTATTACATCAATAGTCAATAGTGAATTGAAAACAACTTATTTTGATACCTGTTGCTTTAAAGGTTTTATACACTGAATTATCAGACTTAACTTATACATTTAGATTCTTTCTTTCATGAAGTCTTAGCTCTGCAGAAATTCTTTAGATAGGTAATAAATGACTGAAGCTATTGAAAACAAACCTGAGATTATACTAGGTTAGTTAATTAACCTGATACTTGCAACATGAATGCAGTATTGTAGGCTTTAGATAATAAAAGCTTATATGAAACACATAAAACAGTTTACGTTTCCAACTTCTGAATTATATAACAAAAGCAAAAACTAGCCAGGAAACATAAATCTAATAAGACCTTTATTTAAAAAATGTCAGTTATAAAAACAATGAGCATCATAGAAGTGGTTGGTTTTTAAATGCATGTACAATAGTCCAGTTCATTTAAAGGCAAGCTGGTTTAAAACTAACTGGTCTTATATGAGGGAAATAAAACATGTTTCAATATGCCAACAAGTTCATACAATATTCACAACCTATCTCTGTTTCTGATATCCACTGTGGATATCAAGTCCTCAGATTTGCCACTGAACCAACATGGTACAAGGGGCAGAACTTGTATATCCAAATATTACAAATACCAGCTGCTACAGAAACATGTTGATTTATATTAAGTTTTATTAGCTTTGAAAATATGGTTCACACAGGATAATGGAATAAAAATCCAATACTAACCAGTCAATTTTGAGAAATGATTTTAACAGAACTACACCTAGATAAAATATCTAATGTTTTATCACAATTTATAAAAACTGTAGTAATAAATTTACAAGCTGTTCTAACAATGAAGTGATGCTGTAAAAAGCAACATAGTGAGACAAGTTAAGAGAATTTCTAAATGACTACACGTCACTGACATCTCCTTCACTGGCTATCGTCTAATTCTAATTTTAGTTTAATAACAAGTGATAATAACTCTTACATCTTTCACCCACATATCGTACTTTAACCACAGTTCACCAGTCATATGTTTATTGAACATATGTACACTTGACAATATAACAAAATGCACCTGATTGGTTGCTCTACATATATGACGACATGTCACCTTGCCAACCACGACAACAAGGCTAAACATTCGTATTGTTACTGAAACCACTTTGATATTACGCGTATTAAAAGCGCGCATGTCTCCCATGCATTATTTTAACGTCTGCTCTGCAGTTTAAAAATAACCGCTATTTTAAAACCCTATCTACACCAGCTTACTACAACAGTTCTGCCTAAGAACTTAAAAAAAACAAACAACTGAACACCTGGTGGTTCAATAAAAACTTTATATTTCGAGGTGGTGTTAAGCCTATATATTTTCTTGTCCTTGCGTTTAAACGGTATTTAAGACCGTAATTGTTGTGAGTATTTCTTTTCTGCTGGCAGTTGTTTTAGCTTTTTTACATACATCCACTTCTTTAATGGCTCAGTTTCGAGTGCTAGAATCGCAGTTTCCATCTTATTTTACAATATTATTACCATTACAGTAATAATCACGTGATACTTGTTCTCTTGAACAAGACAGTGCATAAACCAAAGTTTCTAATGGAACGATATTGCCAAGACATTTTATAAAGATCGCTTTTCGTTAAACAAAGATAAACACAATGAAGTCAATAAAAACGGGAAATTTAGGAATGATGGAGTTAACTTTCAAAGGCACTTCCAGGATCTCGTGATAAAAAGTCACTAATTTTTCGAAGATTTCCAGTAATGAGAAATGTGTTTAGAAAATTTCATGACTTTCCAGTATTTTTATGGCTTCTGAAGTTATCTTCGTTCACACCAAATCGTTTACTCAAACGACGACCTCGTGGCTCCAGCCAGGCTTTTCTCCTGTCTCGTTGCTATGGGAACACTTTAAAACCATGAGGCACTTCCATGACCTGTTTCAAGAGACTGAAACGTTTAGTTCAAACTACTTACCAAACAACGCTAGGCCTTGTACGTGATACCACTCACATAGGAAGATATAAACATACATGACTTGAACTATCTATAAACACTTCATGACTTCATCTATCTGTAGACACTTACCATGACTTCATCTATCTGTACACTTCACTCATAACTTCATCTATCTATACACTTCACTCATGACTTCATATATTTATGTATTCACCATGACTTCATCTGTCTAAACACTTCACTTCATATGACTTCATCTATCTGTACACTTCACTCATGACTTCATCTCTCTGTATACTTCACCATGACTTCATATATTTATGTACCTCACCATGACTTCATATATTTCTATACTTACCATGACTTCATCTGTCTAAACACTTCACTTCATTTGACTTCATTATTTATAGACACTTCATGACTTCATCTATCTGTGTTACTATATTTTTATTTCTCAAAGTTGGTATAGGTTTGTTTTGTTTTGAATTTCGCACAAAGCTACACGAGGACTATCTGCGCTAGCCGTCCTTAATTTTGCAGTGTAAGACTAGATGGAAGGCAGATAGTCATCACCACCTATCGCCAACTCCTAGGCTACTATTTTATCAACAAATAATGTGACTGACCGTCACATTATAACACCCCCACGACTGAAAGGGCGAGCATGTTTAGTGTGACGGGAATTCGAACCCGTGATCCTCAGATTACGAGTCAAGTGCCTTAATCACCTGGCCATGCCGGGCCAGAACAACATGTTTATATAATTCCAAGTTTATATCAACGAAAACACAACTTACCCGTTTTACAGTTACGTCCTAGATTTATGTAGCAGGCGATTAAGGTGGATAATAAGATGTTTATCTATCGTTCAGGAATTCTTTGTCAATGAAACGGATGTTACTTGCAGGGAGGGATCCCTTAAAATATCGTTGGTTCCCAAAGCTAATCCCACTGATAACTTTGGCCCCACTATATATCTTTTGTTCTCACCCCCAATTAAGATAACCTGTAGCTAGGACTGTATAACACCCAAACTATGACTTAAACCTGACATCAAGTGTAGCCGGGACTGTACATCATCCAAACGATAACTTAAACCTAACATTAAGTACAATCGGGACTGTATAACACCCAAACCATGATTTAACCCTTATATTAAGAAGTGATTTCATTGTCTTCTCAGATTTTAAGTTGATATAAAAACTTACATATAATATTTTACGTATTATATTTTCAACTGAGGGTTCATCATAGGAGAAAGGATTGATTATTCCCATTAAAACAAATACAAGATAATGTAAATTGATAATGGTAAGTATCGGAGTTTCACTTTACCAATATCTGTGTTGAATGTAATAAAATTTACATTACAATGTCACACACATCATTTTCAGCTGGTAAGACAAACTTGTGTTCTGTTTCTTGTATTTCCTTCAGCTCACAAACCACATTTTTAAGTACCAGAATTTAAACCGATCTTTTAGTATCGTACACATTTATAATAAACACAAATATTCTTTAAATATCCATATTTAAACTGGACATTTGTTTATGAAATCATTAGAACTCACTGTTGTAAAGGAAGTATTTTATTAACATATTATGTCATCCAGGGGCTAGGCAAAGACAGCAGTGCAACACATAAAAAATGACTCTACCTGGTGTTGACTTTATCAGTCTGAAAATCTATGAGATACTAGTATGGGTATCACTTGTAAAAAAAATATATATTTTAAAATATTTTTTTTCCCAACTGAGATATTTTATTTTTGTTATTGTCTTCTTCCAAACTGCTGAAACGTATAAAACATGAGATACAAGAAGTCAACGTGTTCTTAAGTGGAAAGATGGATTAATCAACCCTTTCACAAAACTATTTATAAAAGTATGTAGAAGAGACAATGCACCACGACACAGATGATGTTTTAACTGTCGTCACGAGCCAGGAGAAGGAAAAACACAAGATCAACTTCAAACAGAAAACCACAAACTGGTGATATGTAACAATAACTATACGTAGAATTCATTATATTTATTTTGTGTCTAGTTGATATAAACTACAAGAGGAGTGCCACTATCCACTACAATGTACATCACGCTACAGTATCTATGACACTTAAGCTAAAAATGACACAACTTATCAGATGACTTGTCGACTACACAGGTTTTAACAAGCAAGGCCATTTGGAAGGAGAGCCACCATACAGGGGTTAGAGGTTACCAAGTCCGTGTGTAGCTATCGAATTACACTTTATTCCAAAATGAATCTTCTAAAACGTTAAAAATAATGACCAATACATTAAATATGTTATGTATCTTAACTTGTTTTCAGCTTTAAAATAATGTACTTGGAGTTATGTAAAAGTCGCAAATAAAGAGCTCTGTTTTCATACGTGATAAAATACATAAATATATTTATATGCAAAAACGGCTCGTTTGGGTTGAGAAAATATTTTACATAGAAGAGCGAACAACGTTTCGACCTTCTTCGGTCATCGTCATCCATTTGTTTGTTTGTTTGTTTTGGAATTTCGCACAAAGCTACTCGAGGGCTATCTGTGCTAGCCGTCCCTAATTTAGCAGTGTAAGACTAGAGGGAAGGCAGCTAGTCATCACCACCCACCGCCAACTCTTGGGCTACTCTTTTACCAACGAAAAGTGGGATTGACCGTAACATTATAACGCCCCCACGGCTGGGAGGGCGAGCATGTTTGGCACGACTCGGGCGCGAACCCGCGACCCTCAAATTACGAAGCGCACGCCTTAACGCGCTAGGCCATGCCAGGCCCTAAATCGTCATCCAAACAAGCCGTTTTTTGCATATACATTTCTCAACAAGTGGGTTTCTCGACATCACTGACATAAATATATTGTACAGGATTCACGAAGGATGACCATCAGCAGTAAAGGTTTTGTTATATTTTACAGGATCCACGAAAGATGACCATCAGCAGCAGTGGTTTTGTTATATTTTACAGGATTCACGAAGGATGACCATCAGCAGTAAAGGTTTTGTTACATTTTACAGGATTCACGAAAGATGACCATCAGCAGCAGTGGTTTTGTTCACGAGACATTATTGAACGTATAACGCAGTGAGCAACCCAATCACTAAACACACCCTAAACAACCCAATCACTAAACACACCCTGAACAACCCAATCACTAAACACACCCTGAACAACCTACATTAGTAAACTACACTCTGAACAACCCACATGACAAAACACACCCTGAACAACCTACATTAGTAAACTACACTCTGAACAACCCACATGACAAAACACGCCCTCAACAACCCACATTACAAAACACACACTGAACAACCCACAGTACAAAACACGCCATGAACAACCCACATGACAAAACACACACTGAACAACCCACATTACAAAACACGCCCTCAACAACCCACATTACAAAACACACACTGAACAACGCACATTACAAAACACACACTCAACAACCGACATTAGTAAACTACACTCTGAACAACCCACATTACAAAACACACACTCAACAACCTACATTAGTCAACTACACTCTGAACAACCCACATGACAAAACACACACTGAACAACCCACATGACAAAACACACACTGAACAACGCACATTACAAAACACACACTCAACAACCCACATTACAAAACACACACTGAACAACCCACATTACAAAACACTCACTGAACAACCCACATTACAAAACACGCCCTCAACAAACCCACATTACAAAACACACACTAAACAACCCACATTACAAAACACGCCCTCAACAAACCCACATTACAAAACACACACTCAACAACCCACATGACAAAACACACCCTGAACAACCCACATTACAAAACACACACTGAACAACGCACATTACAAAACACACACTCAACAACCGACATTAGTAAACTACACTCTGAACAACCCACATTACAAAACACACACTCAACAACCTACATTAGTCAACTACACTCTGAACAACCCACATGACAAAACACACACTGAACAACCCACATGACAAAACACACACTGAACAACGCACATTACAAAACACACACTGAACAACCTACATTAGTAAACTACACTCTGAACAACCCACATTACAAAACACACCCTGAACAACCCACATTACAAAACACACACTGAACAACCGACATTAGTCAACTACACTCTGAACAACCCACATGACAAAACACGCCCTGAACAACCCACATTACAAAACACACACTGAACAACCCACAGTACAAAACACGCCCTGAACAACCCACATAACAAAACACACACTGAACAACCCACATTACAAAACACGCCCTCAACAACCCACATTACAAAACACACACTCAACAACCCACATTACAAAACACACATTGAACAACCCACATTACAAAACACACACTGAACAACCCACATTACAAAACACGCCCTCAACAAACCCACATTACAAAACACACACTCAACAACCCACATTACAAAACACACACTGAACAACCCACATTAGAAAACACGCCCTCAACAACCCACATTAGTCAACTACGCCCTCAGTAACATTTGACGTTGACAAACACAACATTATGTTCTATTAGAAGAACACATTTAAGTTTCTTATTCCACGTTTAGTTTGATAGTTTTCGATCTTGAGACTTAAAAATACGATAATACATTTTTGTCACAATACAAGGTACAGACATCCGTAAAATATCTATATGTATTTCTAGTGTGTACGGAAAGCACACATTCAGATTACATGAAATGATTACAAAAACAAGTCTCCCCTCTTCTTACAAAAGTAACCTTTGTGCCCCCAATTATAAAAAAGCTTTTTACTACTCCCCGCGACTATAGTATTAGTCCACCTTCCACGATTACAAGTGCAAATAACTGTTGTTTTTTAAACCCCTCGGCTCCTATACAAAATTAACTACGATATCCTGACGTGGTTTGACGCAGTGTTTTACCCGGAAATGTTCATAAAAAGAACAATTGTCAACCGTGAATTATGAAAGGTAACATAAATACTATGTTCTATGTATTCGTCAGGTTCATACACTACTAATGCAGATACATACATGTCTTACCCTTGTCGACAACTTGTTGTAGTGCGACAACAGTATCAACCGCGTCAATATTTGCATTAAACAATAACGTGCCAGTTGAAGTACTGTTTATGTCGTTCACCTCATATTCTTGGCACCAGTAGCTTTTCACGTTCTGATTCATCATGTGTCTCATCATGTTACCAGAATACCGAACAGTACTAACAATCGAAGGAAAACTGGTGTTACAGACGCTACGAATTACACAAAATATGTAAACAAGTTATAGACTTAATAAACGTAAACTACAAACGTAATTAAAAGTAGAAAAGTTAATCCTCGCCTGTATATACAGTGGAAATACATTTCTAAAAGTGCTTATCTGTTTCTAAAGCATAAACAATATACTTTCACGTGCAATACGCAAACCAAGTTGTTGCACAAAATACAGTTCAGCTACCTATTATCTTCAAACAAACAGTCCAGCTACCAATTATCTTCAAACAAACTGTTATATATTCAAGTTAAAGTTCACACCAGTACACTTTATTCAACATACGATTCACACTAGTACAGTTAATTCAAGATAAAATTCACTCTGGTACACTTTATTCAAGATAAAATTCACTCTGGTACACTTTCCTATGACAAACTACATGTGGCTTGTTGAATACATTCAAGAAAACCCGGCATGATATTCTGTGAAAAATTAATATTATTTGCCACGTGTCAAAACACGTAAACGCACGAGATCACACATGTTGAAGTTACGTCCAGTAGTAAGATGTTACTGAAGTTCCTGCTAAAACTGTATAAAGAGCATAACTAAACTGTTTAACTTAATATACGAAAGGTCACGTAAACCCGACCTAACGAAACGTCTTCTAAATGGCTCATTCAGTGTTTCGCATAACACATTTTAAAATGAAAACGCTATAACTGAAAAGTAATCAAACATCGTTAAACTAGATTCGTCCTTTGAAACGTTTCCACTAAGCACAGGTTCAGAGATATAATTATTTTCGACACTTGATAATTAGGTTTGCATCACAGACCAATACTTTTTGCCCAAAGCAAAGACTCAGATCTGACAACGTTTCCACAAATAGTATTTTATATCACAGATTTATACAGTGTGTCAATTACTATCTTTAATCTTGAGTTTTATATGTTTCACTACAAAAACCGAATGCTTCAACCTTATAACTAAAATATCACCTGTACAGTTAGTCTTCGCACACCAGGAAATAAAAACCATGAACCTCAGTCTAAGAGATTTATAATACAATACAATATATGTAAGCTAATGTCAAAACATTTTAGACATCTGTAGCTCTCTAAGAAAGCCTTTTATAAAGTTAACGTCTACAGTAGAAAATAAACCAAACACATTAAATCTCCGTCAGTAACAATAAGTTTAATTATTTATTTAACAGATTTGTTCGACATTAAATAGACTAAAAATTCTCTGCTCTAGTTACCACAGAATTCATCTTAAAATTCATCAGAAAACTGATTAAAAACGTTGTGGGGTTTCTGATCATGAACATTTCTGAAACACCAACTATGTGGTCCTTCTAAAGATTAGTAACAACAAACATTTCCTTTCAGTTCATAGTTACTGTAACGTGTGGCGTCATAAGCGTCCATCTGGCACTTGCTTCACAGAATTGTGTGTTTCTGTATGTGTGTGTGTCACTCATGATGCAGATATATAGAACACGGATGAAATATTTACTAAAATTCACCTTTGTTGACCAACGTTTCATATTAGAGTACCTATTTCAGTAACGTGTACTTCTGAGTGGCCTGGGCTAAGCCTGAAACTCCTGAACGTAGTTTTCTTACCTTTTTATCAAATACACTGTGAAAACTTCGTCTTCTGGTTTATTATTAACAATAATTCATGTTCTGTCCTTAAATTTCTAACACGTCTTACATTTATCATATTATTAATTTTGTTTCTAGTATTTCTCCCAAGTGATAATTTGATGGTAATATTTGATAGTTAATTCAATATTATGTGTTTCAAGCTAATGATCTGTTAGATGTTAAATATTTCATGCCAAAAAGGTTACATTTAGTCAAAAAACAACTATATAAGCAAATTAAAACTAATAACTTTGTCAAAAACAACCAAAACGTTATAAACAAGGTAAAACTTACAACATTCTGATGAATTATTCTAAATAACAAAATGAAACAATGACCTTTGACTTAAACATACATTACCACAACAATATTATTCCTATAAAGATATTAAAGGTCATTGTACACAACTAAAACACTTCAAAGGATAATTATATAAATGTATACACGTGACTACAACATCTTTCCTTAAGGGAAAGAAACTCATTTTAATTACCATCACTATTTCACAACACTCACTAAGTTCAAACAGAAACCACTTATCTTTCACATTTCTTATCCATTCATCTGCATACACCAATGAAATATTATCTTTCACATTTCTTATCCATTCATCTGCATACACCAATGAAATATTATCTTTCACATTTCTTATCCATTCATCTGTATACACCAATGAAATATTATCTTTCACATTTCTTATCCATTCATCTGTATACACCAATGAAATATTATCTTTCACATTTCTTATCCATTCATCTGCATACACCAATGAAATATTATCTTTCACATTTCTTATCCATTCATCTGTATACACCAATGAAATATCACACTGTTACAAATATAAACCACAGTTTATCAGACTGTTACTTTAAACCACAGTTTATCAGACTGTTACGTTTTTAAACCACAGTTTATCAGACTGTTACTTATATAAACAACAGTTTATCAGACTGTTACTTATATAAACCACAGTTTATCAGACTGTTACTTATATAAACCACAGTTTATCAGAATGTTATTTATACAAACTACGGACTGCATAGCATTGATTTCTAATATGAAATTGACTTTCACTTCAGCATGACATTAAGATAAGGTCACAGGATGTTGTGTTCTAATAGTTCATGACACCAAAATATCACATTTATTTTTCTGTTAAAGTGGAATATTATCAGTCTTAAAAACAAATAATTTCATTCACAAACTTTAGTTTAATCCAAACCAAATGATTTTTCTACAGCAAATTATCCTAATTTTGTTTTCCTAAATTTAGTAGTTCCTGACTCAACAGCTGAAATATATTCAAATACAATAATAAGCATATACACTTATAGAATATATTGGTTAAAAGTCCTATTACATGAATTGCAAAGTATATTTCACCAAATAAACTATTCTAGCTTTACCAAAGTCAACACATTTATTCTTCAATTAAACCTTTCTACATAAGACCAAAGAATGAAGCATGTTTCACCTTCAGAGAATTTATACTTACCTTACAGAGAGGTCTGGTAACGGATGTTGTGTCGATCATTTGAGAGGGTAATGTGACGCCAAGACCAAAATGAGTGGCCAATAATGGTGATGGTCTAATGATAATTTTAAATAACCCAGATATGAGAATATAACAGTGTTAATAAAACAATACGCTGGTCAAAAGTAATCTAACAATCTAGTCATAGGAAAAGTACATTTTGAACGTATATATTGTAATCTCGATAGCATGTAAACAATCAAGAATGAAAAACACAAATACTCTAATCGTTATTTTCACTACACATAAAATTATATTCAAATATTACATAAAATCAATAATTATCTCACAAATTTTCAACGAGCTCGTAAGTTTTGTCAGAGTAAAGTATTATTACTATAGCCTAGAGCCTACATTGTATAACGTTATGAATTAAAAAGCTTTGTCACACTTGAATAGTGGGCTATTCTGGTGTTGCACGAAATATGTATATTAACATTCATGTTTCTATCAAACCAAACTTTCTCTAACGTCTCTTGTTACTTACTAATACTACTTAAATTGGAATTAATTTTATATAAGTCATTTTAATTTTAAATTGTTCTACAACGACAAACTACCATGCGATTTAACAATGCTAACATAAACAATGTAACTTTTGTAATATTCGCTATATCATGAATATTTATTTATTATATGTATTACTACTACCACCACCAGAGCGGTATATTTTAGTTTTATACGTTTAGTTTCAAATTTTACTAGCTTTAGTTTTATCAAATTTGGAATAATATTACATTTTCCCGATTTTGAAAACAAATACCCTTCTCTAATAACAGTAATAAATTGTTCACGACATTTATAACGATACTTACAAAACCATGCGTTGGCTTTTTACTTTACTTGTGGAAATTGAAAACACCAGCTACAAAACCTTCGGACTCAGAAGCAATGTGACTAGTGACCAGCGTCAAATTGTAGCTTGTTGGTCCCCTAGCAATCGTTGTGATCAAAACCAATGATGTCATGAGTTTCAACGTCTGCTGACAGAACTCAGTTCGGGTGTGTCTTGATCATTAGTGAAAGCGCCACCTTCTAGGGATTAAGAACAATTAAGAAAGATATTACAAATATTTTAATAATTTGTTGTGCCCATGATAAAGTGAGCTTAATACAGTTGTTAAAATACAAATATTTAGGTTATTTCTATATTTTAGTAATGATATCGTTATTTTGTACATTGATCTGAAAATTATCTTTAGAAATGATCGTACTGAGTCTATCCTGGAAACTCGATAGGATAGTCTTATGATTTCTTTGTGCTATTCTGAAAATAATTGAATACAGGCCAGGCTCAAATACCGTCAGCGATTATTAAGGTCGTCAACACTTTACAGGAGTTTAAAAGATGTATCGACATCATACTGAAAATAAAGGTTAGGTTTAAAATTTTACTTCTGTCAAGAACGAGTGTGCAAGGACAGCTTTGGCCGATTAGACAGCTTCTTGCTGACCATTATGTTACGTTAAATTGTTTCTTAAAAATTAAATGTATGTTGTTTGTTGGCAAGTACAAAATTACATAATGAGATATTTCTGCATTGTCACTGCGGATACCGAAATCAGACAATTAGCGTGATCAGTCCTCAGGCTTAGCGCTGAACCATCGAGTACAAAATTAAAACAACAACTATAATACTATGGGAACTTGACGTTGAGTTGTATTTAAAACGTAATCAGTATACGTTTTACAGTATTTTTAAATATAATAAACTCAATAAAGTATATATTGTGACTGCCTATTGAGAGTTAAAATTTCTTCAAAGTTCTAGCTTTGAAACACGCTACACATCCAGGCCAGTATTTTTGGTAGTTCACGTAGATACATACCCTGTGGTAGACAAAGCACACGTCTCATTATGTATAGCTGCGTTAAAATAAACAAGCATGTATCAATACTAAAGGTTAATCCAACAAATAACATAATTTGATTCTATATATGATTTTTACTAGGAGAATGTAACTTCACAAAACACAAATTGATAATTATTCGAATGTATTGATTTTATTGATTGTCGATTTTATCGGGCGTAATCCCAATAGTACCTCACAAAGTTTGCCTAGCTTAAAAGGTTTAGGTTAGTCTTAATTAAACGCATATATTAAAGTAACAGCACGAAATAATTTTTTTGGTTATGTACATATATAAACATAATAGAAATAACAAAAATACATATTATTATATGTATTACACTTTTAAACCAAAACTGTTAAAGAATATAAAATAAATTTACTTAGAAAACACATAAAAATTAGTTTTACTTCACTATCATCGATAGTAAACGTTGTATAATCTTCCCTATTAATGTATAGTAACTATTGAAAGCCCAATCAACGGCTTTCACAGAGTAGCTTTGATGAACTTAACATCTGAAATAACATATCACGACACTGATTGCTATTTAGCTACTGAGTCGGATGGCAGAATTATACAAAAAGTAAGACAAAATTTAATATTTATGTAAATGATAATACCAGATTAGATTAATAACAAAATCGTGTAATAAATTGCAAAAAATATTGTTGAACGAAATATTTTCAATTCAGTTGTTTGCCAGCGGAAGCCACTAATAATAAGGGTGTAATTATCAAACCTTTGTTGTAAAACTGCATTATCTGACAAAGCGCGCTATCTTGAAACGTCATCCTTCTTTAAATAAATGTCCCACGCTGAAACAGAGGTAAGTCTACGGATTAACAACTCTAAAATCAGGAGTTCGATTCCCCTCGGTAGACTCAGCAAATAGCACAGTGTGCCTTTGCTAAGAGAAAAACAAAGAAACTTTGAACAAAAATATTTGTTAAAAAACTTGGTGATCTCTTCAATCAATTATTTAATTTTAATTATCAGGAAATTTTGTCTAGTATCGAAAGACAATAATATTTTATTTATAAATACAAGTAAGCAGTTACTGTGATGTTCGGTGAGTTTATGAGTTAAGTGTCAGAAATGTTGTTCATAATTCAGTCCTAGAAGTGAAATTTATCGCGTGTATTCAGTTATTCAAACGATTATTGAGAAAATTGTTTTAATAAGTATATTTAAAACAATGTTGATGCACTTCGACCTGTAGCTACAAGTGAAAATAGGCTGTATGAAAGATTAAGGAAGAAACAAATTAATTGGATTGGATTTCGCATTTTTAACACACAATTCAAAAGAACCTATCCAACGGAAAAACGCTTGAAAACAATATTGATACTACAATGAAACTAAGTGCAACAAATAGACAAACTTAACATACTATAAGTCGTGCTTATACACAATTAATTCACTATGAAGGCCACTTACAGTCTTCATACACATGATCAGTTAAAAAAGACGGGATTAATAAATGCAGTTAAACCGAAAAACTAGCCGGAATGTAGTAATGAATGACGTAATATATATCAAAACGTTATCTTGACACCTGAAAAACAACATAACTCAATAAAACACAACTTACAGTATTTAAAATTCCCTACTATTGTAAAGTCTTCTTAAAATGTGGACAACCTTTATTTTTCACATATAAATAATTTTTCTTTAAAGATTGACTCAAGCTTTTTTTTTTGTAATTATGAGCTATTTCTCAATCAGTAACAAGGAGAAAAATCCAACTAATGCCATATCATTTTTTGGAGGTAAAGCTTTGAATTCTTATGTTTCCAGTAAAGAATAACACTTTTTAATGAGTTAGTCTATAATATCATTTAGTTATTGTTGGTTATATATATATATATATAAACATAACTTGTGCTGCCACCTTTCGCTAGAATTTCCCGGGCTTTTGTCAAAGTCTTAAGAGGCATGTGATTTAATCTCGCATGAAGTTTTCTGGGATCGTAGTGGTGAATTTCTGTATTTGAAAAATGGCATTCACTGGTGAGCTGGGTATGTTGTGACTCTTGTTAATTATTTATAATTGTAGTACTTTTAATTGTACTAAGTTTTATTGCATAAAAAAACAACAATGCGCACCTTTAAAACGCACCTAATATTTGAAATTAAATCGACTCGAACTTTTCTCTAATTCAATTTAGGAAAATGACAACAACAGAAAAAGCCATAAATATACAGCATGATTCCCGAATTCCGTTTGCCCTTTCGTGCTATCTAGTCTGTGACAAACTGTTGCTGATTTGTAAGAAGAATGTTATTTATAAATAAGGTTAAGCACACAAACTTTGTTATTATGTTTAAAAAATGGGGTTTGCCTTTGGACATCCATATTTATAACACAAATGCTAGTTCACTGGTTTTAAAATGTTGCAATTTGTGTGTATATTTTTTCGTTTAAAATTTCTCGTTTCTTCTGCACTGTGGACCATAAAGGAAAGGACATTTCTCGAAGTATGACAGTTCAGTTTTGTTCACTACGTGTCTCATAGGTATGCTGCACTACCTTCTGATAGTAATAGTGGGTTGGAAATGTAATTTGATCTTTAATATTTTAGTGTTCGTCATTCATATAAATGAAAGTCGGCAACTGGATCAGAAAGCTACCAAAAATTAAACCTAGTACTTAATAGTCTCAAGTTTAGTAATAATTGCGTAATAACAATAGTGATGTGGGATTTTCTGTAGAGCAGTCACTTGGCTCCTGCTGGCTGAAAGTTAGGAGAATATCACACTGCAGTGTGTGTGTGTGTTTAATAAAGAAACTTAAACAAAACCAATCTTGCAACATTAAAGTAAAACAAGCTTTAAACACAAGAATAAAAAACCCCTAAGTGAAAGAAAGAAGTGTTGTAATATGGCAACCACATTACACCTGAATGTTAAACATAAGCAGAATCTAGAGAGTGAAATCATGAAATGTTAAAATAATCTCTCAAGTCTGCATAACAAAGGTTAAAAACAGTTCTATTTACAACTGTAGACCAGTTTTCCTACAGATTAGTAACTGTACACTTGACCTTTGTACATTGATTTAAGTGTAAGGAAAGAAAGCCTCTGTTCTAGAATGTCATTAGTTTTATTTCCTGCAAGAGAATGAGATAAATAACAAATTAGAGAACCAGTTTCTGGGCACAGACAGATAAAAATCTAGATATTTACTTTATAGAGACTGTATTAAAATTAAACACACTGAAAATACAGAAATTTCAAAAAGTGTATATGTTAAATATAGAAGTCATCTTGTATAAGGTAAACTTTGTAAAACCTGCTTCTTATTGTTTGATATACTAATTTTATAGTTCTATCAAAGATGTAATTTATCAAACTTGTGGAATTCAGCTAATACTAAGTCATTACTCACACAGCTATTCTGAGTGTATATGATAAAACCGGGATTGCAGAACTGAGTAAGAAACTCCATGATATTGGCCTTCAACTAGTGGCATCTGGTGGAACTGGTAAAGCTATACAAGAATCTGGTCTTCCTGTTAAGTATGCATTTATGTTATTACACAGTGTTTGCTATATGTTTGTTTTTGCTTATATAAATAACGGTGTTATGAAGTAGAATGTATATAGTAAAGTAATTGTTTTTGTAATTTCCTGTAATAACTGTCATATTTTATTGGAATTAAACATACTGTTCTGGTACTTGGACTAATTTATGATCCTATCTCCTGCATAGTATATCATATAAGTGTAATATATGACTTCAGTGTTCCAGATTGAATCACTGGCTGATTTTGAGAAGATCCCCTTATAATGAAAGGTGCTACATGTGATAGAGTAGAGAAGATAACGTTATGGTCAGAGGTGTTACACGTGATAGAGTAGAGAAGATAACGTTATGGTCAGAGGTGTTACACGTGATAGAGTAGAGAAGATAACATTATGATGAGAGGTGTTACATGTGATAGAGTAGAGAAGATAACATGTTATGGTGAGAGGTGTAACACGTGATAGAGTATAGAAGGTAACGTTATGGTGAGAGGTGTAACACGTAATAAAGTATAGAAGGTAACGTTGTGGTGAGAGGTGTAACACGTAATAAAGTATAGAAGGTAACGTTATGGTGAGAGGTGTTACACGTGATAGAGTGGAGAAAATAACATATTATGGTGAGAGGGGACTACACGGGATAGAGTGGAGAAGATAATATATTATGATGACTACACGTGATAGAGTGGAGAAGATAACATGTTATGATGACTCCACTCTACACGTGATAGAGTGGAGAAGATAACATGTTATGATGACTTCACTCTACATGTGATAGAGTGGAGAAGATAACATGTTATGACGACTTCACTCTACATGTGATAGAGTGGAGAAGATAACATGTTATGATGACTTCACTCTACATGTGATAGAGTGGAGAAGATAACATGTTATGATGACTTCACTCTACATGTGATAGAGTGGAGAAGATTACATGTTATGATGACTACACTCTACACGTGATTGAGTGAAGAAGATAACATGTTATGATGACTTCACTCTACACGTGATAGAGTGGAGAAGATAACATGTTATGATGACTTCACTCTACATGTGATAGAGTGGAGAAGATTACATGTTATGATGACTACACTCTACACGTGATTGAGTGAAGAAGATAACTTGTTATGATGACTACACTCTACATGTGATAGAGTGGAGAAGATAACATGTTATGATGACTTCACTCTACATGTGATAGAGTGGAGAAGATAACATGTTATGATGACTTCACTCTACATGTGATAGAGTGGAGAAGATAACATGTTATGATGACTTCACTCTACATGTGATAGAGTGGAGAAGATAACATGTTATGATGACTTCACTCTACATGTGATAGAGTGGAGAAGATAACATGTTATGATGACTTCACTCTACATGTGATAGAGTGGAGAAGATAACATGTTATGATGACTTCACTCTACATGTGATAGAGTGGAGAAGATTACATGTTATGATGACTACACTCTACACGTGATTGAGTGAAGAAGATAACATGTTATGATGACTTCACTCTACATGTGATAGAGTGGAGAAGATTACATGTTATGATGACTACACTCTACACGTGATTGAGTGAAGAAGATAACTTCACTCTACACATGATAGAGAAGATATGATGATAAGGGGCAACATGTTGTACAGAAGAGAACATCAAAAATAATAAGCTGATAATAATTAGTGTTTCTCATTTCTACCATATTCTGTTGTTTTGACTATTCCAGTAATCCAAATATTACCATTATGTTTTATTACTGCTGGTTAACTCAGATTAATGAACAAGTTGAAGTTAGTGTTTATGATTATTAATATTGTTGGTAATTTCCAACTGTTCAAGACTAATGATGATAACCAAATGTAACCATTTAATGAGATGAAAGGCTCCCAGGTGTACATTTAATGAAATGAAAGGCTCCCAGGTGCACATTTAATGAGACGAAAGGCTCCCGGGTGCACACTTAATGAGACGAAAGGCTCCCGGGTGCACACTTAATGAGACGAAAGGCTCCCGGGTGCACACTTAATGAGACGAAAGGCTCCCGGGTGCACACTTAGTGAGACGAAAGGCTCCCGGGTGCACCATTTTTTTTTAACATCTTCTGGTGTTGAAAAAGTTTGAAGGCTTGAGGTTCATTTGGTGCTACCATTTTATTTAGGCCTGAATTTCACAGGTAAAAAAATTGTTGCATCTATATCTGCTTCTGGAAGCATTTCAGTGATCAATTAGGGCCAAAGGTATATGAACTTTATGACCTTAGTAAACATAAAGCAGTTATTTAACCAAGTTTGGTCGACTGTAGTTGTAATGAGTCTAACAGGGCTGTGTTAATTAAAACCTGATGATGAACCTCGGACTGCATCACTAATGGATCATCTTTGTTTCAGGGATGTTTCTGAAATGACGGGAGCTCCTGAGATGCTTGGAGGTCGAGTCAAAACACTTCATCCTGCTGTTCATGGTGGTATGAAAAATATAAAATTTCATTATGCCTTTTAGGATGTTTAGAGATGATAATTTTAAAATGTTTACCTCAAAAATAAGTTTGCCTTGAAAGTAAAGTTCTTTGGTTTTAAATTGTAGAAGGTTTAAAGTCTCAAATTTAATTATTATTATGGTACACTTCAGAAGGAAGATGCTTTTCCTTAAGAATTTTGACTATTTTTACATAATTAAATTGTTATAGTTTTTATTATGTTAGACTAGTTGTACACTCGTACAAAATGTGGTTCCTTTCTGTTTTTTGAGAAACTTCAAAACACGAGAATTGTTTCATTAAGTTACATTTTATTCAGATGCTTTCATTAATTAGTCCATGTCATCAGTATTCGTGCTTTATTTCATTAATTAGTTCATGCCATTAATATTCGTGCTTTATTTCATTAATTAGTCCATGCCATCAATATTTGTTTTATTTCATTAATTAGTCCATGCCATCAATATTTGTTTTATTTCATTAATTAGTCCATGCCATCAATATTTGTGCTTTATTTCATTAATTAGTCCATGCCATCAATATTTGTGCTTTATTTCATTAATTAGTCCATGCCATCAATATTTGTGCTTTATTTCATTAATTAGTCCACGTCATCAATATTCGTGCTTTATTTCATTAATTAGTCCATGCCATCAATATTTGTGCTTTATTTCATTAATTAGTCCATGCCATCAATATTTGTGCTTTATTTCATTAATTAGTCCACGTCATCAATATTCGTGCTTTATTTCATTAATTAGTCCATGCCATCAATATTCGTGCTCTATTTCATTAATTAGTCCATGCCATCAATATTCGTGCTCTATTTCATTAATTAGTCCATGCCATCAATATTCGTGCTTCATATTCACTAGCTACAGTTTGAAAGCGTAATTCAGCTAAAGTTAGATTGTTTTGATTCACTAATAAAATGATTTAATAAAGTTATGAACACTTAGAAACCATCATATCTCACTAGATCCAACTAATAAAACAAAGTGTTAACTTATAAGTGTTAAACTTTCTAACATTTATCGTGAAGACAGATTAATATGACACTTGAGTAAGTCTACAACAACTAAAGACAATACTTATTCAGTTTGCATGTATTGAGAGGAATGTTTCTGGCAGGTATTCTAGCCAGGAGAACAGATGACGATAAAGGTGACATGGATCGTCAGAACTATAAATATGTTAGGTAAGCTGCCTCGAAACCTTGTGCTCAGATGGTACCGTGTGTAAAATATTTTAATTATAACCTGTTTTTGTGAAAATGTTATTAGTTCAGATGATTGCTAGAAGATAATTAGATAAGATCATAATAAACAGTTTTTTCATATGTGAATTTCTCGCTGGGAACATAAAACTAAGGTTTGTCTTTTTCTAGTGTTGTAGTTTGTAACCTCTACCCATTTGTCAAGACCATCTCTCAACCAGATGTAACAGTTGCAGAAGCTGTGGAAGATATTGATATTGGTAGTGATGTCAGACATATTTTTAATAATTTATGTCTTTCTTCATGTTTAACAAACTAACACTTCTTAAGTGTTCTCTATGGGTTATCTTTACAAGAAACAGTATTTTGTGTCCCGAGTTCCTTCAGTAAAACATTATTAAATACTCCTACTCTAGAAGCTTAAAAATAAAAAATAAAAATTAGTTGCATGGTGTTATGTAGTTGTTACCTTCCTAAGGGTTGTTACATAACTGATACCTTTCCACAAATATTAATAGTTTGTTAGCTGGGTGTTACTTAGTTGTTTTCTTTTAGGCGGGGTTACTCTGATTCGAGCGGCTGCCAAGAACCACGAAAGAGTTACAGTTCTTTGTGACCCTGAAGATTACAGGCTGTAAGTCAAAGTTGGAGTTATTTAGTTGTATAACAAAATATAAAATGTTGGAGAATACTGACGAATTGTGTATCAATAATAATCCAAGATGTGGCTAATTTGATAAGTGTGGTGCACTATATAATACCAGTTACAATTGTAACATAATTTGGTCTGAAGTATATTGTTTATATTTTATCTGATGAAGTGTGATATCCTATGTGGTACCAGTTAGAATTGTAACATAATTAATTCCAGAGTTTCTAATACTTTCTTTACAATTTCATTCTTTACTGGGCTTCATACTAATAGAACTGTTAATCCACAGATTGACAAAAGAATTGTTATTAGCTGATCACCTGACAGCACTGATGACCAGGCAACAGCTAGCCGTTAAGGTAGGTTCTGTTTATCAGTACTGAATGAAACGTTCAGCAAATCTTCCCAAGTTACCCAAGTTTTGTATTTAGGAAAAATACTAAAGTGTCAGATAAGTATCCTAGAATTAAAACCAAGGGTAGAGTTTAAAGTTATATCTTAGATTTTTGTTGTTGTTTTTTTCTTTTAGTAGGCTTAAGAAAAGTTTTAGTGTACAAGGGGGTCTTAAAAATGTCTGTTTGCTAGTGACATTAAACCTACATGTTTCTCTGACATCATGAATTAAAACTTAGAAACTCAGGTAGCCATTTTTGTTGCCTTGTGGGAAAAATTTTAAAATCTAAAAAATGTTTAGTTTTTTATTTTTGGAATATTGATTGTGCAAATTGTCATTTAATCTACTAAACTTACAGACCAGTTAAGTACATTTTGTAAGAAATACAGAGGATGTTATAACTTCATTTGAAGTTGGTAGATGGTAGCACCTTTAGAAGTGTACTTAAGATGAACAAACTTGGCTGGAAGTTACTGCAGTAAGCTTTAAAATTAAAGGAATAGTTCCAGCCTATATCCAAACATATTGGAGAAGTTGTAAAACTACATTTAAGGTATCTTATTTGCATTAAAAAAATGTTTTAACCTGTTAACATAAAAATAGTAGACAAATACACAATACTATAGTAATTGAAAATGAAGTTTAGATTGACTTATGAAATAAGAAATTCCAATACTTTTCATGCTTTCTTCAACCCAACCTGTGAAAGATTTACAAATAGTTAATCTTATCCTGATGAAAAGCCATCTATTCTTCACAAGGGCCACACCCTCTTCTGTTCCCATTGGTCTGGATCCTTGAACAAGAAGGAATCCATTTGATGCCAGTTAGAAAAACTGTAGGCTCTATACCATGATGAAGTCCTCCAGAGGTTCATCCTCTGTTTTACTTGACCATGGTGAAGTCCTCCAGAGGTTCATCCTCTGTTTGTTTCCAAGTACTTGACCATGGTGAAGTCCTCCAGAGGTTCATCCTCTGTTTGTTTCCAAGTACTTGACCATGGTGAAGTCCTCCAGAGGTTCATCCTCTGTTTGTTTCCAAGTACTTGACCATGGTGAAGTCCTCCAGAGGTTCATCCTCTGTTTGTTTCCAAGTACTTGACCATGGTTAAGTCCTCCAGAGGTTCAACCTCTGTTTGTTTCCAAGTACTTGACCATGGTGAAGTCCTCCAGGGGTTCAACCTCTGTTTGTTTCCAAGTGCTTCACCATGGTGAAGTCCTCCAGGGGTTCAACCTCTGTTTGTTTCCAAGTGCTTCACCATGGTGAAGTCCTCAAGAGGTTCAACCTCTGTTTGTTTCCAAGTGCTTCACCATGGTGAAGTCCTCAAGAGGTTCAACCTCTGTTTGTTTCCAAGTGCTTCACCATGGTGAAGTCCTCCAGAGGTTCAACCTCTGTTTGTTTCCAAGTGCTTCACCATGGTGAAGTCTTCTAGGGGTTCAACCTCTGTTTGTTTCCAAGTACTTGACCATGGTGAAGTCCTCCAGAGGTTCAACCTCTGTTTGTTTCCAAGTGCTTCACCATGGTGAAGTCCTCCAGGGGTTCCTCCTTTGTTTGTTTCCAAGTACTTGACCATGGTGAAGTCCTCCAGGGGTTCAACCTCTGTTTGTTTCCAAGTACTTGACCATGGTGAAGTCCTCCAGAGGTTCATCCTCTGTTTGTTTCCAAGTACTTGACCATGGTGAAGTCCTCCAGAGGTTCATCCTCTGTTTGTTTCCAAGTGCTTCACCATGGTGAAGTCCTCCAGGGGTTCAACCTCTGTTTGTTTCCAAGTGCTTCACCATGGTGAAGTCCTCCAGAGGTTCAACCTCTGTTTGTTTCCAAGTGCTTCACCATGGTGAAGTCCTCCAGAGGTTCAACCTCTGTTTGTTTCCAAGTGCTTCACCATGGTGAAGTCCTCCAGGGGTTCAACCTCTGTTTGTTTCCAAGTACTTGACCATGGTGAAGTCCTCCAGGGGTTCAACCTCTGTTTGTTTCCAAGTGCTTCACCATGGTGAAGTCCTCAAGAGGTTCAACCTCTGTTTGTTTCCAAGTGCTTCACCATGGTGAAGTCCTCAAGAGGTTCAACCTCTGTTTGTTTCCAAGTGCTTCACCATGGTGAAGTCCTCAAGAGGTTCAACCTCTGTTTGTTTCCAAGTGCTTCACCATGGTGAAGTCCTCAAGAGGTTCAACCTCTGTTTGTTTCCAAGTGCTTCACCATGGTGAAGTCCTCCAGGGGTTCAACCTCTGTTTGTTTCCAAGTGCTTCACCATGGTGAAGTCCTCCAGGGGTTCAACCTCTGTTTGTTTCCAAGTACTTGACCATGGTGAAGTCCTCCAGGGGTTCAACCTCTGTTTGTTTCCAAGTACTTGACCATGGTGAAGTCCTCCAGGGGTTCAACCTCTGTTTGTTTCCAAGTGCTTGACCATGGTGAAGTCCTCCAGAGGTTCATCCTTTGTTTGTTTCCAAGTGCTTGACCATGGTAAAGTCCTCCAGAGGTTCAACCTCTGTTTGTTTCCAAGTGCTTGACCATGGTGAAGTCCTCCAGAGGTTCAACCTCTGTTTGTTTCCAAGTGCTTCACCATGGTGAAGTCCTCCAGAGGTTCAACCTCTGTTTGTTTCCAAGTGCTTCACCATGGTGAAGTCCTCCAGGGGTTCAACCTCTGTTTGTTTCCAAGTGCTTCACCATGGTGAAGTCCTCCAGGGGTTCCTTTTGTTTGTTTTCAAGTACTTGACTATTGAAGTCCTCCAGAGGTTCATCCTTTGTTTGTTTCCAAGTACTTGACCATTGTGAGGTCCTTCAGAGTTTCATTCTTTGTTTTTAAGTACTTTTCCAAGTAACTTTTGCTATTGACCTGACACAGTTTATTGTTCCTGGATTGATCAGCTGAACTTCTTGAAGTGACATTCTTCCAAGAAATATTTTTACCAACTTTAAGAGTTCCCTCTTTAATGAAAGCTTTAATTTTGTCATGAATGTCTAAAACAGCAGAAACTGTAGTGTTGTCATTCATCACAGTCTGGAATGTTTCCTTGTCCTGGAATCCCCCACTTCTCCCAAAAGCACTGAAAAACAAGGTAACTAACCCAGTAGATGTCCCCATGCAACTTTGGAAGATGTAATACTTGCAAGAGAAGTATAGCTTGTGAACACTTTTCATTTGTTGCTGTGGACCTCTATTAGGGTAAGCCTGTGAACGTGTTTCTTGTGTCACTGTTAAACTCTTCTTGAGTAAGTTTACGAATACATTTCTTTGGTTGCTGTAAAGCTCTTTTAGGATAAGCTTGTGAACACAGTTCTTGTCACCGTAAACCTTTTTAGTTTTTAGTAAGCTGAACCAGTCAGTTACAGATACCATTTACTCTTGCAAATCGCCACTCTTCGATTAAACGTGGACAAGGATTTCAGTGTATAGTCACCAGCTAACAGTGACAGTTTGGAAATGTATAACAGCATATAATTAATCATTTTCAGGCATTCAACCACACAGCCCAATATGACATGGCCATTTCTGATTATTTCCGTCGAGAGTTTAGTCAAGGACGTTCCCAGTTACCCTTGAGATATGGCATTAACCCGCATCAAACTCCTGCACAGATATTCACCTACAGTGAAAAACTGCCAGTTACTGGTATGAGAAGATTTTATATAATATTGGACACACTATACTTCGTGTTAAGTTTACAGATCGTAACTTGTACACTGTTGTTTAATATTCTTTAACAAATTTGTGTTCTTACTGAGATGGTCTAAGAAAAATGAAAAATGGCTTCATGTTGTTATAAAATAATAATAATAATACCAAATATTTACATTTACACACTGGTATTGTAATGATCAACATCATCTATATTAAAAGGAAATTGGTGTTTGTTTGATTTCTAGTTTTGAATGGGTCTCCTGGATTCATCAACCTTTGTGATGCACTTAATGCCTGGCAGCTTGTGCAAGAACTAGAAGAAGGTCTGAGTCTCCCAGCTGCTGCTTCTTTCAAACATGTGAGCCCAGCAGGTGAGTAATGATGGGTGCCTGGCAGGTGAGTCTATCGGGTATCGACGGGTGCCTGACAGGTGAGTCTACCGGGTGAGCAAAATTTGGTAAAATCTTTTGTGTTGAGCGTCATTTTTCCCCACAAGTGTTTATATTCTGATCAAATATAATGATAAGAGAAAGTTTATTGATATGCTATTGTAATCATTTGTGTGGTTAGTTTTATTCCATTTTTTCTCTTGAAATATTTTGTGTAACTCGGAAGAGTTTGATACATATTTTGAAAACTCAAACTTTTATAGGTGCTGCTGTCGGTGTTCCTCTCTCTCCAGAGCAAGCTAAACTGTGTATGGTAGATGACCTCTTTGATGATTTGACACCACTGGCAACAGCCTATGCTCGAGCAAGAGGTAAGGTATCGCCTTTTATAATAAACAACAGAGACACTCTTAAAGTTTGCCCATCCTAAATTTATTTGTATGAAACTAGTGTACCATCATATCTGGCTAGTTGCAAAGTTACACACATTCAAGTTGCATGCACCAATAAACATGGATGAAAGCTAATGTTCTTGAAAGTAAAAATGTTAAAATGGAGAAGAAAAATTGCAAATATAGGATAGACTCTGACTTGCCCTGTCTTGTTCAGACTTGCCCTGTCTTTGTTCAGACTTGCCCTGTCTTTGTTCAGACTTGCCCTGTCTTTGTTCTGACTTGCCCTGTCTTTGTTCTGACTTGCCCTGTCTTTGTTCAGTCTTGTTCAGACTTGCCCTGTCTTTGTTCAGTCTTGTTCAGACTTGCCCTGTCTTTGTTCTGACTTGTTCAGACTTGCCCTGTCTTGTTCTGTCTTTGTTCTGACTTGCCCTGTCTTGTTCTGTCTTTGTTCTGACTTGCCCTGTCTTGTTCTGACATGCCCTATCTTGTTCTGTCTTTGTTCTGACTTGCCCTATCTTGTTTTGACTTTGTTCAGACTTGTTCTATCTTCTTACCTTCTTCCTTGTGCACCTTTTGTGTTTGATCTGTGTAAAAAAACGTTTAACTGAGAACTTAAAAACTACTCGCTTTACAATGTATTTTAAAGAATTATAATTTGTGACAATACCTTGTCTTAATACTTAAAAACTACCAGCTTTACAATGTATTTTAAAGGATTATAATTTGTGACTATAACTTGTCTTAATACTTAAAAACTACTAGCTTTACAATGTATTTTAAAGGATTATAATTTGTGACTATAACTTGTCTTAATACTTAAAAACTACTAGCTTTACAATGTATTTTAAAGGATTATAATTTGTGACAATAACTTGTCTTAATACTTAAAAACTACTAGCTTTACAATGTATTTTAAAGGATTATAATTTGTGACAATAACTTGTCTTAATACTTAAAAACTACTAGCTTTACAATGTATTTTAAAGGATTATAATTTGTGACAATACCTTGTCTTAATACTGAAAAACTACCAGTTTTACACTGTATTTTAAAGGATTATAATTTGTGACAATACCTTGTCTTAATACTTAAACTACCAGCTTTACAATGTATTTTAAAGAATTATAATTTGTGACAATACCTTGTCTTGATACTGAAAAACTGGTAGCTTTACAATGTATTTTAAAGGATTATAATTTGTGACAATACCTTGTCTTAATATAAACGTTTCAAAGTTATTTTTTACAGGAGCAGACAGAATGTCATCTTTTGGAGATTTCATAGCTCTGTCAGCTACATGTGATGTTGTAACAGCTAAAATCATATCTCGAGAGGTATTGTGAATGTTATAAAAAATTTTAATTGGAAAATAAATCTTTTACCAGCTTTTGGTGTTTTTGTTTTAGGAGAAACATATAGTTGTATAACAGAACTTCACAAAATTAAATTTTGTAAGTTAACAGTTTTAATAAGCTTAAATTAAATCACTGTTAAAATAAAAAACAGATTGAAATGTAATATTTATACTTCTAGCTGAAAAAAATGACCATTTGTAAACAGATTATAAATATGAAAATGCATCAGTAATGGATGATACTTGGTTTCATGTATTGTTTTGTAGTGTCATTACAACTTTCATGCAACACCAACAATGAAATAAACTAAATTCGTTTCTGAATGCTTCACAATGAAGAAAAGTTTCTATTTTGAAACTCCCAGTGTTACATGAAAGAACCTTTTATACAAATATTATAACATTATTATTATTATTATGACACTATTATTATTATAACATTGTTATGTTTTATTTTAATTATAAGATAATGTTTTATTATACACCATTTAATATTCTTTAACAAATTTATGTTCTCACTAAAATGGTCTAAGAAAAATGAAAAGTGCAGACACTTTAACACAAAAATAATATGTTAAATTATTAAAGGTTTCAGATGGAATAATTGCTCCAGACTATGACAAAGCTGCTTTAGAAATTCTGAAGAAAAAAAAAGGTGGAAAATATTGTATTCTAAAGGTACAATGTATATTTATTGTATTCTAAAGGTACAATGTATAATTCTTGTTTTAATGTGAAGCTATTAAGTGAAGCATGTTGGGTAATAATTTATTAAATTTGACAGTGTATGTAGTCAGTCAGTAGATGTAAAATTAAAAACTGGATTAAAATTGAATTTCTTGTGGTTTTTCTCATGAATTGTTGTCCTTTCAACTGTTCAAAAGTAATTAAGATTTATTCAGGTACATTTAAGTTATGAAAGTTAATTACCTTACACAATTTTTAATTAATTAATTTTTCTTTTCTAGATGGATATTAATTACAAGCCATCGCCAAGAGAGCTTCGTGTTCTCTTTGGTTTATACATGGAGCAAAAACGAAATGATGCTGTTATCAACAAGGAACTATTTTCTAATATTGTCTCCACCAACAAAGATGTAAGTTTTCAAGTGATATTAGGATATTGCCTGTGGTGACATCTAGTGTAAAGACTGTCTTGATGTATGAGAAAGTTTTGTTAATTGTAAAATAAATACAAATTACTCCCAAATATTTCAATTTTTTTTATTGTAGATTTTGTTACCACACATGTAGTGTTATGGGTAATTCATAATACAGTTTAAATTCTTTCCACTTTAAGTTTATCTTCAAATGAGTTGACTTGTCTGTTAATAAACTTGTTTTAAAAGGATAAAACGGGAAATTTCATACTAAACTTGCAGGTGTGTGTTGAAACTGAAAGTAACGGAAAAATAGTGTTAGACTTTTTTCTTATATACTGTTTATTACACTTGACTTTATTATGATCAAGGGTTTGGAAAATGGCAGAAGTAATGTTTGATCTAATTCAAATTTTATCTTGTGGATCGTTTTAAGTTTATTACACATTTGTAACTTAGAACTGATCTTTCAGCTTCCAGAATCAGGTCTTCGTGACTTAATGGTAGCCACCATAGCTGTGAAATACACCCAATCTAATTCTGTTTGTTTTGCTAAGGATGGGCAGGTATGAAAAAATATATTTTCTTTATTGTTCAGTAGAAGAGAAAATACCTAATTGTTATAAATATAATTATCTTTGTTTGTATCTGAATTAAATCCTTGAGCTAAAATAGTTCCTTACCTGCTTTTGTCACTTTCGGACAAACGTTACTGTTACAATCTGCTTATCTGTTTAAAGAAAGTTAGTTTTAAATTATTTGACTAATGATAAAACTTGTGGAAACAGATGGGGACCTCTGGATAATAGGCCGGGTGTCATACCTCTTAGTTGCCCAAGTATATGAGCTGTCAGTGTTCACTCCAAACTAGGATCATAACCAGTGCTGCAGTGTCTAGTCGTTTTTCAGAATCTGAATAAATTACGTGTTTGTCAAAGTTTAGATGTTACAAACTTTATAAAGTTTTTGTTTGACCCAACCCACCAATCCCATACAAGAACCTGATACTTATTGTATTTTTCACTTGTTGAAATTTTTCACAAAGAATGTTTTAAAATATTTAAAATAATTACAAAAGTTTTAAGTAATGTGCATATGATTAAAGATTTAATGTGTTAAACGTTCACTTTTTGTTAAGTAATGACATTAAACAAATCTTGGTGGACTTCACCTTTGTTTGTAAACATTTCTTGATTGCTGTTTTCAGGTAATTGGTATTGGAGCAGGACAACAGTCTAGGATTCATTGCACTCGGCTAGCTGGTGAAAAAACAACCAATTGGTGATTGTTTCTATTCAAACTACATGTTAAACTCAAGTTCTTACTTGTTTACTGGCATTCTGTTAGTTGAAATTAATTTCTGTGTGTATATAACATGTTTTAATAAAAATAACATTAAATCAATGATTAATGTACTGTCAGGTTAATGTGTTATAGATTAATGTTACTTACTGAGTAGTATATTTGGTAAATATGAATGTATTATATTTAACAAATGTCACAATCAAGTAATTAAATGTTTGACTTAAAAGATTTAAATAGTAAAGCCATCACTTTGGTTAAAATAATCGTTTCAGAGTTTCTGTTCAATGAAAGGACATTAAAAGATGAGATGTTTGTTAGGCTTAATAATAACCAATAATTTTGATTTATTGTTCCAGTTAAGTCAAGTATACTGATTTTGAAGTGTCTATAAATATGTTTAATCATGTAGGTGGCTACGTCAGCACCCTAAAGTTCTGAGGATGGTTTTTTAAAAGTGGTGTGAAACGTGCCGATATTTCTAACATAATTGATGTATTTGTCAATGGAACTGTTGGGAAGGTAAGTAGTTTTTTATGTTCTGATGTTTTACAAGGAGCTTCTAATATGCATTATTCTTTTGTAGAATGTTGTTTGGTATCAGACTTCATTCTGATGCTTTGTTTTCAACATATGTAGTTCATGCATTTTACACGTCTGAGTTATGTCCACAGATTAAACGTTTATGAAACACCTTAAATCTATTGTGTTACACGATTATTATCCTTTGGATTTGATTTCAACACATCTTTTTTAAAGTAATTAAATGACTTATTATGAGTTTAAACATTTTAGACAACCCTTTCAAAACTTTGTCAACACTTCTTTAATAAATTTTCTTTGAATATATTTAATGTTGTTAGTTTCATTATAGAAACAATATTTAGACATTTATTGTACAATTCAGTTAAATGTTATTTTGTTGAGAAACATTAGTTTTTAGCTGTCTTCTTGGTAATGTACTGCTGACTCTATGCTTAAATCTGTAAAGCACTGTAGTGATCTGTCTTGGATGTCGCATCTCTGTAAAGTTACACTGTCTGTTAGTTTTTGATTGGTTATAAGACTGTTTCAAGTAAGACTGTGGAAAGTTTTGCCTTGTATGTGGTACAATAATGTTACATTATACAATGAAACTTAAATCTTTGACAGAATTTATAACCAACATCTAGTTGTCATGTGTATGTGAGGTACACTCTCTCTCTCTCTCTCTCTCTGTTGTTGTACCTTTAACATAAACTATTCTGCTTTGTTAGCACAATATTATTTGAGACTAATCTAAATTTTCTTAGCTAGCTGAACCTTGTGAGATATTGGTGGAATTGTACCTAAGAGTATAATTAACAACAAGGATATCCAACTGATGAAATAATGCATTTTTATCTTTATATGTAAGAACTTAAAATATATGTATTGTCATTAACTACACTTCTTATCAATGTCGATTTTCAATTTTGCTTTAAGAAGATGATTTGGTCTGATTAGAAGCCACACCATTTATTCCTGTGAGGTTTAACTTTTTATAAAGTGAAAACATTTTCTTTTAGGATATGCCAGAAGATATTTGGCAGAGTTTGTTGGAAAATCCACCCACACTTTTAACCCAAGTAAGTTTTTACTCTAAAATTGGCTTGTTCTAGTTAGAGGGAAGATTTCTTTGTTTTATTTCATGTTTCATGTCTGTACAAAATGGGAAGTTTTAATGTGTTGGAAAGTGCCACATGAAATTTTTGTAATTTTTGTTTTTCTAAACTGTTAAGTTCTGCTGTAAGACAGGTTATATAACAACAACCATCATGAGTGAGACAAGCAGTAACATAAACCTTGTCTACCCTTAAATATGTTCTTCCGTAATACTGGTTTTCTGGCCATTAATGTCATTTGTTGTTTCAATTATATATTAATGTATTTAGAGAACAGTTGTTCTTCAGAATGACTAATCAAGTAGCTGTATGTACCATTATTCTAATAAATACCACAAGATTAAACAGGTTAGAAAAATCTTTGGAATGAAACTTTTTTCAGGCAGAAAGAGATGAGTGGATTGGTCAGTTGTCAGAAGTGGCCTTGAGTTCTGACGCTTTCTTTCCTTTCCGGGACAACATAGATCGTGCTTGGCAGGTGAGTCAATCAATTATTGCAGCATTCAGCTGCTTTCCTTCAATCTTTCATTAAACCATTTGTAGGATTTAAAATATTTGAGTGTTTCTAACATTTTACTACCAACAGTTGTTCTCTTGTGAGACCTGTTCTTAAATAAAACTACAGACTTTCCTACACTTACAATTTCTATTTATGATCACTTTGGGCTACCATACAAGTTAGGTTTGTCACTAGGTTTACATATACTGACAATAACATTTACAACTTCACTCTTAGCTCTAATGTTGGTTAAGCAGCTTCAACATGTGTACTTTTCACACAAGTGGTTAAGTTTGAATCGTTTTCCCATAGTACAGTTGAACTGAATCTAGGGGTCCATGGTTTATACTTTGTAGCTGTAAGTGCATTATATGAGTGACAATCAAATCCCACTAGTTGATTAAATTAGCCCAACAGTTAGCGGTAGGTGATGTTGACTAGCTGCTTTTCCTGTACTCTATCAGTTCAAACCTGGTCAGTTTGTATGATTAACGTTCAAACTTGTGTAAAAATAAAATTTAGGACATAATAACATTGCCTGTTGTTCAACTAATTTAAACTTAGAGAATGACATACTGCTTTTTTATATTGTCTATCAGAATTATGGAAAAATAAAAACATTAAGTGAGAGGAAATAATTACACTGTGGAGAGTTCTCCATGCATAATACAACAGTAAAATCGTTAAGAACATTGAAACATCTTTGTTCGGGAACGTTTTAAAGAAAGTGAGGGATTCTTTGACTTGTAATAATTTGTTGGAACTTAAAGGAGGGGTACTAGGATCGACAAATCGTGCGTGACATTATATCTGATACTGTAAACAGAAACAGTCCATATCACTGAGGAAACCTGATAAGTTTCTTAAAGGAGGGGTACTAGGACGACAAATCGTACGTGACCTTATATCTGATACTGTAAACAGAAACAGTCCATATCACTGAGGAAACCTGATAAGTTTCTTAAAGGAGGGGTACTAGGACGACAAATCGTACGTGACATTATATCTGATACTGTAAACAGAAACAGTCCATATCACTGAGGAAACCTGATAAGTTTCTTTATATTAAAGTTGAATATGTTAGTGTATGTGATATGATTTAGAATACTGCATTCTAGAATTGTTCCATCCATTGGAACTGTATTTATAGAGCTAATTTCTCTGTTTCAGTGTGGAGTCAGGTATGTAGCCAGTCCAAGTGGTTCTACAAATGATGAAGCTGTCATCCGAGCCTGTAATGAATACGGCATCACAATGATCCACACGAAACTTCGACTTTTCCACCATTAAGATACTAAGTCGTTGAAGTGTCAACCATACAAAATGAACCACAATCTCTTGTGAATGAAAGTTACGTTTGGTTCCCAGAAATATAGTATGCTAAATGTTGGGCTGTTCTCACTTACCTTTGTACTCACGTTATTTTAGTAGTAACAAATTATCTAAAAATTACTTTGAATATTTTTGTATACTGGGTAGAAATTTTGAATTTACTATAAATAATAGACATTGTTTTTCTGAAAGTATTGATGAATTGTAAGAAACCTGTTAACACTGCCACATTTATTTATACACATGTTTTAATATTTCTTCATTGTGGTTTGTTATTCCAAATCTCTTATGGTTAATTTTCAAGGTTACAGTGTGTCCATAGCATTACACCATAAGTTACAAGTCTCTGAACCAATACTGATGAACAATCTCATACTGCACCTAAACTGATAATGGAATCTTTTGGGTATATCTGTGGATTTACAGTGCTAGAAAGCAGGTTCTGACACATGACAGGCAGAGAACAGATAGCCCATTGTAAGTAGCTTTGTGCTTAACTTCAAACAGAAACCTTCCATATTTTATAAAGTTCTCAGAATTTGTTTGTATTAACTAAGATGATTTTGTTAAACTTGTTATAATGTTATTTACTTACACAAAAGTAAAGCATATTTTAAAACACAAATATCTGATTAAAGTGTTTTCAACACTGTTAATAGTAACAGTTCTCTTCTGCTTGTTAACTTTACATGGTAAGTGTTTTCACAATATTAATAGTAACAATTCTCTTCTGCTATGAGAAGAATTGACTTGTTGTGAATGAACTGGCCTGACTTGTTAACTTCACATAAGTGTTTGTAACACACATTTAGCCTAGTTCTGTACAATTGTACTTGTTGTGAATGAACTGGCCTGACTTGTTAACTTCACATAAGTGTTTGTAACACACATTTAGCCTAGTTCTGTACAATTGTACTTGTTGTGAATGAACTGGCCTGACTTGTTAACTTCACATAAGTGTTTGTAACACACATTTAGCCTAGTTCTGTACAATTGTACTTGTTGTGAATGAACCGGCCTGACTTGTTAACTTCACATAAGTGTTTGTAACACACATTTGGCCTAGTTCTGTACAATTGTACTTGTTGTGAATGAACCGGCCTGACTTGTTAACTTCACATAAGTATTTGTAACACACATTTGGCCGAGTTCTGTACAATTGTACTTGTTGTGAATGAACCGGCCTGACTTGTTAACTTCACATGGTAAGTATTTGTAATACACATTTGGCCTAGTTCTGTACAATTAGAGTAATGCAAAAAAGATTGGATTATTTCTAAATGTGACAGAAAAAATCATTTCTATCATAATTAATTTAATGTACAACTTTCAATTCTACTTTGAATATTTTTTTGTTTTATTTTATTTCGGTGATTTCTAAAGAATAACTAACATTTAAAAGCACTTTAAACAAGGTCTAATTAGATCAACTAAACTATACATTGTGTTTGTAGTCCTGTAAATACAGAGTAAGAATTAGGACTAAGATCAACTAAACTATACATTGTGTTTGTAGTCCTGTAAATACAGAGTAAGAATTAGGACTAAGATCAACTAAACTGTACATTGTGTTTGTAGTCCTGTAAATACAGAGTAAGAATTAGGACTAAGATCAACTAAACTGTACATTGTGTTTGTAGTCCTGTAAATACAGAGTAAGAATTAGGACTAAGATCAACTAAACTGTACATTGTGTTTTTTTAGTCCTGTAAATACAGAGTAAGAATTAGGACTAAGATCAACTAAACTGTACATTGTGTTTGTAGTCCTGTAAATACAGAGTAAGAATTAGGACTAAGATCAACTAAACTACATTGTGTTTGTAGTCCTGTAAATACAGAGTAAGAATTAGGACTAAGATCAACTAAACTGTACATTGTGTTTGTAGTCCTGTAAATACAGAGTAAGAATTAGGACTAAGATCAACTAAACTGTACATTGTGTTTGTAGTCCTGTAAATACAGAGTAAGAATTAGGACTTAGATCAACTAAACTGTACATTGTGTTTGTAGTCCTGTAAATACAGAGTAAGAATTAGGACTAAGATCAACTAAACTGTACATTTTGTTTGTAGTCCTGTAAATACAGAGTAAGAATTAGGACTTAGATCAACTAAACTGTACATTGTGTTTGTAGTCCTGTAAATACAGAGTAAGAATTAGGACTAAGATCAACTAAACTGTACATTGTGTTTGTAGTCCTGTAAATACAGAGTAAGAATTAGGACTTAGATCAACTAAACTGTACATTGTGTTTGTAGTCCTGTAAATACAGAGTAAGAATTGGGACTAATGTTTGGAAACTTTGATTTCAGGATTTTTTCTAAAAATTAAATTGTATTAGTACTCAGAATCTTTTATTTTCAATTGACAAATTACATCATAGGACAATTTTTATCACCATTTTTACTGACCTTGTAAGAATGGTCAGCAAATGTAGGTCAGATGTTGTGGTTATTTGGATACTTATCTCAGAGCTTTCATCTTTTCGTTCAATCTCACCAACATTTTTCTATAAAAATATTGAATGTAAAACAGTTAATGTGTTTAGTTTTAATACACAATAAATGCTCCTTATGAGATGCCAATTATTTCAAATGACTGAGCATAATGATTGTAGACAGAGCCCGTACAGATATCGTACAACCACTGGATACAGTTTTGAGTTATCCATATCTGTGGATCCATCTGTGGCTAAACTGTTAGTAAGTATGCTTGAAATCATTTTGCCATCTTCACAACCCAACATTTGTATAATGGCTGTAGTTTTAGTTCTAGCACAGCCATATTCTTTTACTATATCAGAGTCTGGGAACATTTTTCTGAATAGATGTCCTGCATGATTGGCTACAGCTAGGGGTAAATTATGAGCAATGACGAATTGCGTGAACATCACTTCTGCATTTATGGTTTCATATTCTGAATTCTTATTCATAAATGTCGTTATCTGCATTGTTTTTGTCTTCGTCTCAGTCTTTTGTTGGTGAGATGCTGATTTTGTATGTCAATCATTTATCCCATCATGCACCACAGAAAAATCGATGTGGCAAACTGTACAAAATGCACGACTGTCACTGACTTTTGATGCAATGACCGGATATTTTGCACTATACTCTTTCCTAAATTTTTGATTCACAGTTGTAGTCCTTTTAGATTTGCCAGAAACAAGACAATCTGGTGAACGAGGCCTCTTTTTTTTCCATCTTGTGAACAATCGCATTGGTGTTTCTATGCTGCTTAGAAAACGAGAAATACCCATCTACATGAGCGCTGATTGGCTGACAAGCACTGATGACGTAACTATGGATTTATCCACGTACCAAGTATGGAGAAGCTCTACACTCAAACTATTGGTAGACATCGGATATACAAATATTTTTTATTATTTCAAGCACAAACATGATTATCGCAAGTAACCATTTGGACTGTCTTTTATTTATTATCAAAATTTATTTGTATCTCACTCAAAATTTTCTTTTCACCCCTCTCAAGCCCTGGGGGAACAATTTATCACTTTATTGTATAAACCTATATAACATATAATAATTTGGGAGTTTCAACAAGTCGTAATATTTGCCTGTATGAGTATATGGTCGTAATGTATACACCAAAATCATAATGGTTGGCATCTCTGCAATGGTGTATTTAATTATGTAAAAAAGTTCTGATAGTATGTGCCTTAAACATCCACTACAAACAGAATGAATGTGTTTTATCATCACCAAATCTACTGATAATTTGTTCTAGTAATTTCATTGTAATACTACTTGACAACCATTAAATATTATTAATTTTCTAAGTATTCACCACTGTAGTTAAAACTGTCCTTAACTCTTGTTGTACCTGATTTCGACAGTCTGGTATCTTCAGAATTTTCCTGCAAACCTCTTGGCCTCGTGCTGTTGCCTGATGTAATGGATTCTTTTCCTTCAGACTGACTTTAATAAAATAATTTCTTGCTTTGACTTCCACTCTCAAAGAAATCGATAAATCTCTACCAATATGCAAATTTAGCATTTCCATTAAACAAACCCATGCCTAATCTGAAAACAACAACTTTATTTTTGCCACAAAGTCTTGGAGTTAAATTATGTGCGAAGTTTATAACCTAAAGTTATAAAGATGGGTTTTCTTTCTAGGTTCAATTTTCATAGATCAAAATGTTTACAGTTTTTCTCTACTGTAACTTGAATTTAGTTTTATCACAGAGATAGCCATAAAAGTAGAATAGAATAAAGGCTTACAAAGATAAACTAACGTACAATTTAAAATTGTAGCTTTGAAGACTTGACAAATGGTGAAACATGAGCTACATGTACAAACTTGAAAAAATTCAAAGATTTCACTAAAAGAAAATTCTGTGACTATATCATCTCAACAACATCCATGATTACAACATTAAAAATTCTGTTTTAACAATTAATTATGTTTCTGATGTGTTATTTTAGATTAACAGAAATATGAATAAAAATGATACCAACTTCAAAGTAACTTACTTTCAGGAATATTCTGTAGAAATAACACCTCGAGGTGTGGAGGTATTCTCTCCACAACTCTAAAATGGAAAACTTCTAAAATTTGGAACTTATAACTGGTTAACAGCTGGGGTGTTTTTAACTAATGACGTCCTGAGCTCTGCTACCAACCATCATCAGTTATCAGATGTAAGAGATACTCAGCTGATTGTAGAAAATGTGAAGTTAGAACCCATTCAAATAATCTACTTACTAAAGCGTCTCAAAAGCAATAAGATATTGTAACAAAGATATAGATGGGAATTAACTGAATGTTATGTAAATATATTGTTCAGAAGGTCCACAACACGTCCAAACATTTGATCTGAATGTTTCTGAAACAAATCATCCTTAACACTGACTTTATATGTTTTGCAGTTACCAACGAATAACAACACCATTCATTTCCTACACTAAAATATTTTGTTTAGCTTGTTTTTTTTTGGAATTTCGCACAAAGCTACTCGAGGGCTATCTGTGCTAGCCGTCCATAATTTAGCAGTGTAAGACTAGAGGGAAGGCAACTAGTCATCACCACCCACCGCCAACTCTTGGGCTACTCTTTTACCAACGAATAGTTGGATTGACCGTCACATTATAACGCCCCCACGGCTGGGAGGGCGAGCATGTTTGGTGCGACTCGGGCGCGAACCCGCGACCCTCAGATTACGAAGCGCACGCCTTAACGCGCTAGGCCATGCCAGGCCCATTTTGTTTAGCCTAAACGAGTCTGACATTCAGATATGTGGCTGAAAATAGTGTCTTGAAGACACTTGGAGTATGTAGCACTTGATGCTTCAGAACTGACAGCAACGTTCTCTGCGCAACACTTAGGATATGCGAGGATCTAATCATGTAAGTGTGACCTGTCAGAATGAAGTTACGTAACCCTGACATGTGCAGACACACAACATAGAAAATTGTAACTGAAGTTTGGATCTAGAAAGACTTGGCACTCTTGACTAAAGGCCTCCGTTACTTGTTGATACATCAGTTGTTTATTTTAAAACTTTTAGGCTATAAAGTAGTAACTTGTGACTTTTAGAAGTTTAAAAGCAGTAAATTATTTTCAACTTTACTGTAAATCCAAGAGCTTCGATGCTTTATCCCTAATAGAACAACTTCTACTCTAGCCTAAATAAAAGAACATTTACGTGCGTCTGTTATAGTAAAGCCACAACGGTGTCATCTGCTGTGTCCACAGAGGGGTATAGAACCCCTGATTTTAGCAGTGTAAATCCATGGACTTATCGCTGTCCCAGAGGTGGACAGTAATTAATATAGTCAACGTAGCAGCAGTAACATTCTGGTTAGTTTTAAAGTTGAATCCAGTTAATTTTTCTTCATAACAGGGTTGTAATTACTGTATAACATTACTATCTACAGAGATACTAGTATACGAAATAATTTATAAATATTCATATATGTATATCTTAAATGATGCTTTTAAACAAGTGTCATGACAAATTTATTTTTATAAAAAATAATTAAATTGTAGTTTTTCTATATTTTTCATTATAACTAGAGACACGTGGAATTGGTAGTTCGTTATTTGTTAGAAGTTTCTGTTATCGGTGTTTTTTTGTTGTTTTGGGGGACTATGACAAATTTACTGTGCTCATTCCCCTAACCCGGGCATTCGGGAAGCTCGGATAATTATGGCTACTTGTCCTACGCTAACACGTCACGTTCTCACGTGAATAAAACACCAGAAACAGGACTGAAGAAGACTTTATGTCGAGTCTGAGGGCAGGACTGATATAAATGTAACGTGAGCTTCGTGAAAGAAAGTAGAACATTCATATAATTGTCTCAAGTGGAAAATCTGAACATGATCGTTTCCATAGCTTAATATCTATAGTGACTTTCAGGCTTACACCAAACGAATATTTATGTCAAAGTTAATTCGATTAAATGGTTTGGAAAAGAAGCCAGCATACGTGTATTTGATAAGAGTAGGTTTAAACAAAATAGTCTCAGAGCAGGGACCTGATTTGTGTGTTTTGTAACAGTAATATTTCTTTATATTTTGCCAGCATATTAAGTCTCTGATTTATTACCGGCGTAATAATTCGACTTGAAATACTTTCGATGTACCGATACACTCTTTTATAAAAGCTAGCCTGAAAGTCTCTGAAAATTTATACATATTTCAATTGTTGTCTATATTCCTGTGACGTCTTTTAAGTTGTTCTTTATACTCCTGTGACGTCTTTTAAGTTGTTCTTTATACTCCTGTGACGTCTTTCAAATTGTTTATACTCCTGTGACGTCTTTCAAATTGTTGTTTATACTCCTGTGACCTCTTTTAAATTGTTGTTTATATTCCTACGACGTCTTTTAAGTTGTTCTTTATACTCCTGTGACGTCTTTTAAATTGTTGTTTATACTCCTGTGACCTCTTTTAAATTGTTGTTTATATTCCTACGACGTCTTTTAAGTTGTTCTTTATACTCCTGTGACGTCTTTCAAATTGTTGTTTATACTCCTGTGACCTCTTTTAAATTGTTGTTTATATTCCTACGACGTCTTTTAAGTTGTTCTTTATACTCCTGTGACCTCTTTTAAATTGTTGTTTATATTCCTACGACGTCTTTTAAGTTGTTCTTTATATTCCTGTGACGTCTTTTAAGTTGTTCTTTATACTCCTGTGACGTCTTTTAAGTTGTTCTTTATACTCCTGTGACGTCTTTCAAATTGTTGTTTATACTCCTGTGACGTCTTTGAAATTGTTGTTTATACTCCTGTGACCTCTTTTAAATTGTTGTTTATATTCCTACGACGTCTTTTAAGTTGTTCTTTATACTCCTGTGACGTCTTTTAAATTGTTGTTTATACTCCTGTGACCTCTTTTAAATTGTTGTTTATATTCCTGTGACGTCTTTTAAGTTGTTGTTTATAGTTCTGTGGCGACTTTCGAATTGCTGTTTATGATCCTGGGACGTCTTTTGAATTGTTTTCATATGTCGTAGATAAAATATTTAAAAGTGCTTTAATATTTCTGTCAACGTTTCGTATAAGAAACACGCACACAAGCGTTTCGTATTGGTGGAGCACATTGGTTCTGTTTTACATTGAACATCTGTTTAATTGTTTTATGTTGTTTTTTAATTTCGCACAAAACTGCACGATGGCTATCTGTTCTAGCCGTACCTAATTTATCAGTGTAAGACTAGAGGGAAGGCAGCTAGTCATCACCACCCACCCCCAACTCTTGGGCTACTCTTTTACCAACGAAAAGTGGGATTGACCGTCACATTATAACGCCTTCACGGCTGAAAGGGCGAGCATGTTGGTTTGACAGGGATTCGAACCCGTGTCCATCGGATTACGAGTCGAGTGTCTTAACCACCTCGCCATGCCGGGGCCCATCTGATTAAACTGCTTGTATTTATAGTTTAGTATATTTTCTAAGGTTTTGTGTTACAGTTAATACAGTCTTTATGATATTTCGTGTTTAGATAGCTTAGAACCCAAAACTCATTTTACCGTCTCTTATCTTAACAATCTTCTTTCAGAATTATTTAAATCATTTAAAATTATTTAATTATGTTCTCATATGGAATAACCATGAATACTCGTTTTTTTGTCCAATTACTCGAGAAATGCAATGGGTGAACGGGAAATCTTATTTTGGTGAGCCTGTATCCAGTTTCCAGATGGAGATCATGTTCGATTATATTGAGTATTTATCTTTGAGGCACGTGAATGGACTTTTGTTACGTGACCTCTGTGACCGTCAATTTTGTAGCAAAGAACCCTCCATTTTATTAACCACGGTTGGAGTACGACTTGTTGCAAGTCTCTTTCTAGATAGTCTTTGTGTCATAAGTTGATCCATATTTCTCTTCTTTACACACAGTTAAATACATGGGATGTCTTCTTGGAAATCTAAATCCTCTATCTGAACACACCTTTATGATCTAGGTGTATAATTACTTTGTATCATAAAGAACTATTACAGAACCTCCAACATTCATCGTGGTTGGCACGTGAATTGCAGATCTTTTACTTGTTTGTTTTATAATTCTGTATCTTGAGAGAATTTTTAAACAAAGAAACTTGTTTCGTGACGTCATTCTTGGAAGTTTTGACGGAGATTTAACTTTTGTTTAGCTTTAAGTAAAGCTAGTTCCTCAAAAATGTCCTAAGTTGTATCATAAAGAAAAATTGAAACAGTTAATAGTGTGCTACTTTTCCACATTAAACAACAAATCATTAACTACTTTTTCTGTCGTTGTATTATTAATAATCTCTTTCCTCTTATTTCAGAGTTAAAAACAACTGCAGCCAGTTTGTATTTCTACACCATCAAGTTTGTTGTATTAAACACAAAGGGCAAGATGGGCTCTGTCCGCTACAGGTATCGAAATCAGGTTTCTAGCGGCATAAGTCCGCATATATACCACTGTGCCACTAGGGGGCACATCAAGTTTGTTTTATCCATGACCGCCTTTCAAATAAATAATACGAAAGTCCTGATTTTTGCAAACTTTGTTCATTCCTCCTTTTCGACTGATTTCTTCATTTCTAGTGTTTTATTTTTTTAAAGAGTTGTAGAACTAACTAAGGTGGGTTTAGATCCGTGCGACATCATAAAATAGTCCCTGTACTGTAAGCTGTAGGTGCGTTATAATCCCTCAAACTTTGAATGCCAAGTGATATGGTGCTGGTTAACGGATATCTGCCCTCTCGTCAGATATCCAGAATTAGGGATGACAGAAGATAGGTTTTGCCATAGATAGAAAAATAAACAATACGAATAAAAACAAATACACTATTATAAGTGCAGTAATATTGCTATGATTAATACGCAGTCTTACGTCATTCCTAACGATTTTCTATCTTTTAAGTATGGTAATTAACATTTAATAGCTAAGACTATAGATAATTCCTACGTTGAGTGTACCGTCACTTGAAACGGAACGGCTATTATTAGTTCCAAGTTAACTTGGTCATCATTACGACCTTCCAACATTCATATGCATAAACTAAGTGATAAACAAGAGAAATTATGTTTTCGTATTTTATTGTTTACAAATATGACAGTTATTAAACATTATAACAAATTGGTTTGTGTTAAAAAACTAAATTAATAATAACATAACCGATTTTTGTACTTCAGAACAGCTCATATAGGTATTAATTAAATAAAGCAGAAAACAACGTTTCGACCTGAAGATGACCTAAGAAGGTGGAAACGTTGTTGTCTGCTTTATTTTGATAAAAGTTTTAATATTCATACCAGCCGTATTGATATACATTTGAAACGACTTTCATTATTCAAACTGTCTTGTGTATAGTATGTCTGTATAATTTTACACTCAAGTCTTATAGTTCGTATGCTCATCAGCAGATGCCGCTATGCAACAGTTAAATTTGGTTTTGTAGCTGTACCGCTACAATAGAGTAACTACATCGCTAGTAGGTGAGAACTCCCCTAGGGGCTGTCAATGCTTCGTAGCGGGAGGTAGGTTCCCCTTGGGGGCGTTTTACTTTGTCATGGAAGATGGATGTTCCCATAAGACGTTTTATAAAATTATTTTCTTACTTAATGTTCACGTGTAAAAACAAAATGAGAAATAAAAGTAAATATGTGTGTATTTTCATATCAGGCTATCTGCTGAGTCTACCGAGGAGAATCGAATCCCTAATGTTAGCGTTGTAAATCCGTATACCGTGTACTAGCGAGGACGAAAGTAGGTGTAAGACCCAGCTTTTCTAAACAATTATTTACTATTTTAAAATTATCTATAGTAATATCCAGAACCGAAGTAAATAAAACAGATTATTCAACATTCAAACGTAAAACAATAAATCTTTAGTAAAATATTAGAAAAATACAAAACTTCTTTAAACTGCCACTTTTAAATATCTTAACAATAGAATATTTCGAGAGTAAAGTATTAAATACACGTAAGAATGTGAAGGTAATGTAAAGGTAAGAATGTGAAGGTAGTAAAGGTATCCCTCATGTGTTTTTGATTTGGAAATTCTATCAAATGTCAACATTGTGATATTCTAAAATTATGGATTTCAAACATGAATAACATACATTTAACTAAACTATGGTGTTTATTTTGTGAAATAAAAAAGTGAAAATTAAAAGTGTTAAACTTTATTTCTAACATAATATCTAAAGCTAAAGTTGTTCACAATTGACAATTAATAACATGCAGAGATAATAAACACGTCTGTCTCATGAACTTCAGTTGTCATGATTACATGCAGCAGTTGTTCTTATGGTTAGTAGCGTGGATAATCAGTGTAGTATGATTATTAATTTGTCAATAATTCCAGTTTGATATATAACTCGTATAATAAAACACAGAGTGAAGTAACCTAAATTAAACATGAAGTTTACATGAAACCCACAGACACTTGTAAATATCTCGACTAACACATAACTTGTATGATACAGAAGTTTACATGCAACCCACAGACACTTGTAAATATCTCGACTAACACATAACTTGTATGATACAGAAGTTTACATGAAACCCACAGACACTTGTAAATATCTCGACTAACACATAACTTGTATGATACAGAAGTTTACATGAAACCCACAGACACTTGTAAATATCTCGACTAACACATAACTTGTATGATACAGAAGTTCACATGAAACACACAGGCACTTGTAAATATCTCGACTAACACATAACTTGTATGATACAGAAGTTTACATGCAACCCACAGACACTTGTAAATATCTCGACTAACACATAACTTGTATGATACAGAAGTTTAGATGCAACCCACAGACACTTGTAAATATCTCGACTAACACATAACTTGTATGATACAGAAGTTTACATGCAACCCACAGACACTTGTAAATATCTCGACTAACACATAACTTGTATGATACAGAAGTTTACATGAAACCCACAGACACTTGTAAATATCTCGACTAACACATAACTTGTATAATACAGAAGTTTACATGAAACCCACAGACACTTGTAAATATCTCGACTAACACATAACTTGTATGATACAGAAGTTTACATGAAACACACAGGCACTTGTAAATATCTCGACTAACACATAACTTGTATGATACAGAAGTTTACATGCAACCCACAGACACTTGTAAATATCTCGACTAACACATAACTTGTATGATACAGAAGCTTAGATGCAACCCACAGACACTTGTAAATATCTCGACTAACACATAACTTGTATGATACAGAAGTTTACATGCAACCCACAGACACTTGTAAATATCTCGACTAACACATAACTTGTATGATACAGAAGTTTAGATGCAACCCACAGACACTTGTAAATATCTCGACTAACACATAACTTGTATGATACAGAAGTTTACATGAAACCCACAGACACTTGTAAATATCTCGACTAACACATAACTTGTATGATACAGAAGTTTACATGAAACCCACAGGCACTTGTAAATATCTCGACTAACACATAACTTGTATAATACAGAAGTTTACATGAAACACACAGGCACTTGTAAATATCTCGACTAACACATAACTTGTATGATACAGAAGTTTACATGCAACCCACAGACACTTGTAAATATCTCGACTAACACATAACTTGTATGATACAGAAGTTTAGATGCAACCCACAGACACTTGTAAATATCTCGACTAACACATAACTTGTATGATACAGAAGTTTACATGAAACCCACAGACACTTGTAAATATCTCGACTAACAGATAACTTGTATGATACAGAAGACAGGCCTAAGAATAAGAAGTATTATAGTCACACAGGTCAATGGTTGTTCTGAAAATGTGCAGACAGCACACATTCTAAACTGTTGTTTGTTATTAAGCACAAAGCTACACAAACAGCTACCTATGATCTGTCCACCATGAGTATGGAAACTCGGGTTCCAGCTTTTTAAAACCACAGACATGCCGCAGTACCAATGGGGGACTTTCCTAATGGTATTCAGAAAACAAAACACAATCAGTACACACCAAATCAAGTAAAGACCCAGTGGAGGAAAGACACCATTTGCAACATTTGTTTGAATTTAGTATAAAGCAACTAGAGAACTGAGCTAATTTTGAAGTGGCATGCTAAATGAACAACAGCTATTCAACACCAACTCTTGAACAGAAATATTTTAGTTTTATCACTATCTTTATACCATACTCACAGTCCCAACGTTCAGAGCAATTTTTTTTTCGTCAACGGGTATCAGCCATGGAACTTCAGAGCCACAGTCTGGGTTCCACGTAATACGTACTACTAACTGGGTACCCTACCTTCACTGAAACACAAAAACACCAAATATGGGTGCCCTACATCCACCTAACACAAAACAACATAACCCAGGTATCCTACATCCACTGAAGCACAAACTAACAAAACTAAGTTACTTTACATCCACCTAACACAAAATAACAAAACTAGGTTACTCTACATCTACTTAACACAAACTATCAAAACTAGGTTACTCTACATCCACCTAACACAAAATAACAAAACTGGGTATCTGGGTATCCTGCATCCACCTAACACAAAACAAAAACGTGGGTATCCTACATCCACCTAACACAAAATAACAAAACCTGGGTATCCTGCATCCACCTAACACAAAATAACAAAACCTGGGTATCCTGCATCCACCTAACACAAAATAACTTAACCCGGATACCTTTCGATAGGTTCTTCAAAACATTACTTTATTTAAGTCCTCCTAGGATATAAGAGCCTTGAAAAGTTGATACCGCACCAGGATGTCTGTCAATAGGACCCACGATCAAATCTCAAACACAATCGGGGCTTGTCACAGCTCTGTTCTTCCACGCAGTGTTGACTGTACTCCTTGAAAGGTTTGAAGGCCTTTGAGAAAAAGATTACTGTAGTAAGATACACGTTTTCCAAGTTGTCCCCGGTCGCAGCAGCACAAGAGGTCAACAAGCCTGGAACTTCGTGGACCGCAAAGGCTGGCCATGACGTCTTTGTTATAGCATCTCCTTCGTGGTCACTCAGCCAAAGCTGATTTCTTTTGCCGGCAGTTCGTTTCTGCTTCACCTGGGGTTAGAAGACCCGTCGGGCAACCTCATCTGGTGTTGTCCGCCCGTCGAAGTGGTTTGCCAAGGTGTGGCAGACGCTATCGCTTGCGAACAACTACTTGGAGCCAATGGCGTTTGCTGGGGACCCGTCATTGGTACTATCCATGACAAAAGCGTATAGCACTTAAATAACGAAGGTGATATACAGTATTAACATCATCATTTTATTAGTAGTATATTACTGAGACAATTAGCTGGATATAAAACGTGGTATCCTTAGTTAGAGAAACAAGCATCTTTATACTGACCATAAACTTCAAATTTTCATTGAAACAATCAACAACACCTGATGACAAGTAGTTATGTTTTCACATATTTCAACCTCAGTTTTAAGAATTTTAAAACAACCATTAGAGCCTGTATATTAGTTTAGTCAATTTCACAAATCTAAATCATTCTGATTTAAAATGATTTGTTTCTAATTTACTCGGAAGGTAGGTCAACGAGTAATTGTATTATTAAATATTTCATCTCCCCACAACATAAATGTTTAGTATTTTATTATTAAATATTTCATCCCCTTCATCTCCCCCACAACATAAATGTTTAGTATTTTATTATTAAATATTTCACCTCCTCACAACATAAATGTTTAGTAATTTATTATTAAATATTTCATCTCCCCAAAACATAAATGTTTAGTAATTATATTATTCAAGTTTTCATCCACTTCACCTCCCCACAACATAAATGTTTAGTAATTATATTATTCAAGTTTTCATCCACTTCACCTCCCCACAACATAAATGTTTAGTAATTATGTCATTAAAGATTTCATCCCCTTTATCTCCCCACAATATAAATGTTTAGTAATTTATTATTAAATATTTCAACCCATTCATCTCCCTCACAACATAAATACGTATTATTTATATTATTGATCATTTTATCCCATTCATCTCACCAACAACGTAACTTTTTTGTAACTATATTATTAAATATTTCATCCCCTTCATCTCGCCACAACATAAATGTTTAGTAATTATATTACTAAATATTTAATCCGCTTCATCTCCTCCACAACATAAATGTTTAGTAATTATATTACTAAATATTTAATCCCCTTCATCTCCCCCACAACATAAATGTTTAGTAATTATATTACTAAATATTTAATCCCCTTCATCTCCTCCACAACATAAATGTTTAGTAATTATATTACTAAATATTTAATCCCCTTCATCTCCTCCACAACATAAATGTTTAGTAATTATATTACTAAATATTTAATCCCCTTCATCTCCTCCACAACATAAATGATTAGTAATTATATTACTAAATATTTAATCCCCTTCATCTCCTCCACAACATAAATGTTTAGTAATTATATTACAAAATATTTAATCCCCTTCATCTCCCCCACAATAAAATGTTGAGTAATTATATTAGTAAAAATTTCATCCCCTTCATCTGCCTCACAACATAAATGTGTATTAATTATATTATTAAATATTTCATCCTCTTCATCTCCCCCACATGATAAATGTTTAGTAATTATATTATTAAACATTTCATCTCCCCCACAAGATAAATGTTTAGTAATTATATTATTCAACATTTCATCCCCTTCATCTCCCTCCGAATGTAAATGTTCAGTACTTCTATAAGATAAATAGATCCAGCAACATCAAGAGACTACCTGTATAGATGTATTATAGATCGCTTGAATTATTGTAATATGAATTGGTGAAAGTATGATTGGAACATAAAACAGTAAATTATAAATGAACACAAGTAGGTTTCACTGAAAACAAAATGTGGAAAAATTTACTGTCAACAAATCTTTTGAATTCCGTGTAACTTGTCTTCAAGGTTTTGTACACTTAATCCCCCTAACATCTAAACTTTGAAACTCACTATATCACTTATTACAACAACTTAGTTCTTAGTTTGAACAGGAAAAACTGGTTAGCTGTGACGTACCTTGAAAACTAAAAGTTCTTTTGAGAAATTCTGAGGTGTTGAAGTTTTATAAAGTTGTTGTTTATACAGTTCTGATGTTTCTACTTCGATATTATATGTTTGAAGTTAATGTTTGGTTACCAAATAACAAATATTCAAACATAATCTAGTGTAACAAGCAAAATTAACATTATGTTAATTAAACATGTTATAAATACTGAAATACATGAATACTTTGTAAATTGTCCAAAACACAACTAGAGAATAATGCAGTTTCATGTCAAAGATACCTTTAACACCTATCGAATAAGTTTGTTAATACGAGATGCAACCTTTGCTTACAAAAACACCTTAAGGTTTCCCATAATAATCTATTAGTAATGGTAGTAACAATTATCACTCAGTGTGATAATGGTAACTCAGTGTAACAAGTCTTTAAAACTGTTATAAAACTGTCCATACATTAACAGTTGTTTATAAAACTAGTTCACTAGTTCTTAAAAGAGTATTCAAATGTTTCCTTATATGATAATATTTGTTACATTTCATCAGGTCAGTATAGTATTCTTACACGTATTGTAACATTGTATCTGATGTTTACATTCGTGTCATGACTTTTAAAACCATTATCATTTGTTGTCAAGTTACACAGAGTTCCTTTGGCAAAAAGCCAGTACAAGCCAACTTTGGTAAGCTCGTGTAGGACAGTGCTGGGTGCCAAAAGACAAGAATTCCCTAAAATAATTATTTTTAGAAACAATATCTCAAGCCCTCATTGTTCAAGATCTAAAATCGTTAAGATATGCGGAATATCTCACATGTATTACCAGTCTAGCCTCGTTCAGTGAAAACACATGAACTAACCCTGCGTTCAGAAGGTTGCCATGACAATACTCCAGACATGTTACTCGAAATATTACTGCATAACTTAAAACAATATCTGGAAACTAGTGAATGTTTTTCACAGTAATGTGATGATAATATAGTCAGTGTTCTAATTTTACAATACTGCAGTATTAAACTCAAAGTAGTGTTTAACGTAAAACCAATTCAGTGTATTGTCTTAAACTGAACGAAGTGTTTAACTTTACAATCAGATCAGTATTGTCTCAAATTGAGCGTAGTTTTAACATTACAACCAGTTCAGTGTATTGTCTTAAAGTGAATGTAGTGTTTAACTTTACAATCAATTCAGTGTATTGTCTTAAACTGAATGTAGTGTTTAACTATACAATCAATTCAGTGTATTGTCTTAAACTGAACGTAGTGTTTAACTTTACAATCAATTCAGTGTATTGTCTCAAACTGAACGTAGTGTTTAACTTTACAATCAATTCAGTGTATTGTCTTAAACTGAACGTAGTGTTTAACTTTACAATCAATTCAGTGTATTGTCTCAAACTGAATGTAGTGTTTAACTATACAATCAATTCAGTGTATTGTCTTAAACTGAACGTAGTGTTTAACTTTACAATCAATTCAGTGTATTGTCTCAAACTGAATGTAGTGTTTAACTATACAATCAATTCAGTGTATTGTCTTAAATTGAATGTAGTGTTTAACTTTACAATCAATTCAGTGTATTGTCTTAAACTGAACGTAGTATTTAACTGTACAATCAATTCAGTGTATTGTCTTAAACTGAACGTAGTGTTTAACTTTACAATCAATTCAGTGTATTGTCTTAAACTGAACGTAGTGTTTAACTTTACAATCAATTCAGTGTATTGTCTCAAACTGAACGTAGTGTTTAACTTTACAATCAATTCAGTGTATTGTCTTACACTGAACTTAGTGTTTAACTTTACAATCAATTCAGTGTATTGTCTTAAACTGAATGTAGTGTTTAACTTTACAATCAATTGAGTGTATTGTCTTAAACTGAACGTAGTGTTTAACTTTACAATCAATTCAGTGCATTGTCTTAAATTGAACGTAGTGTTTAACTGTACAATCACTTTAATGATTGTCTTAAACTGAACGTAGTGTTTAACTTTACAATCAATTCAGTGCATTGTCTTAAATTGAACGTAGTGTTTAACTTTGCAATCAATTCAGTGTATTGTCTTAAACTGAACTTAGTGTTTAACTTTACAATCAATTCAGTGTATTGTCTTACACTGAACTTAGTGTTTAACTGTACAATCAATTCAGTGTATTGTCTCAAACTGAACGTAGTGTTTAACTGTACAATCAATTCAGTGTATTGTCTTAAACTGAATGTACTGTTTAACTTTACAACTTGTTCAATATGTGGTCTTAAACTGAATGTCGTATTTAACATAAAACTAGTTTATTATATCGTCTTAAAATGATCAAAATCAGCATTAACATTTTAATTAAGTAATCTACATTAATGAAATCATTTTGTTTGTTTAAGATCAAAGCCGAATTGGGCTATCTGCTGTATCCACTGTACAAAGTAAGACTGAGCTCCAAATTTCATGGTTCATAGAGTCTCCGTTTTCCCATCAAGAAACAACACGATGAAACACTGTCTGAAAATCATGATAGTAAAATCCTATGAAGTAGGTTTGTTGTCGTATCGTTAGTACATATCGCACAAAAACCTTTGAAACCTGTTCAGTGATTACAACATAAACAGCTGCAATGAGAGGGCGCTAGAACAGTAGAAAACAACATCTTGTTGTAAAATTCATCTGAGATTTGAAAAGGTCGTTATGATAAAATAAACGTGACGTTGCCTATTGACCACCAGAGGGTCTCAGAATGAAAACCATCGTTTTACAGATTAAGTAAGTCACAGTCTGCCCGACTTCAAAGAAAACAGAACTCATCTCTTGAGTGTAGGATAGTGCAGTCTCGAAACTAGACTTCTCGTTGTTTGTTCTGAAGTCAAAAACGTTAAAATAAATAAAATATTCTCTGACTGGTAACAAGAAATAAGTAAACAAGACTGAGTCTAAGTACTGTACAGAAAAATAAAGACAGTGTACCTCACCCCGAAAAAAGACAGAAACTTCTAATGATATGTTATCGTTGTAGATGTACTGAAATCAAATTTAATCGAACATTTTCAATGTGTAACTTTTCAAGACACTTCATATACCTGTATAAGGTAGCCTTAGCAGGTATTTTAAATCAGTGAGTGCGAGTTTCTTATTACATCGTAAAATATGCTGCAGTAGTACACTAAAGAAATACAATGGTTAAAACTATGTAAATGCTCGTGTATATACAGTGGTTAAAATGATAGGTGCTCGTGTATACACAGTGGTTATTATATGTTCACTAGCAATAACAGCGAAAGAATTTGAAGTAAGTTACAAAATCAGACACATAATTGAAAGGTATCGTTGGTTTTATGATATAAAGTGTTTCATTTAACCAGTTGTTGTTTTTTACTGCCACTGTTGTAAGTATAGTTTACTGAACTTAATAATTATACGTATATGGTAATCGCATATTCCATAACTATTTGGATTTTCTAATTTAGTAGCATGTAACTACAGAAGTGAACAGTGGCCAAATCTTAAACACCTAAATACGTGGTTGCCGACGAACACAGCCGACCATTCGACAATAGAATACCGTCACTATATGGCTGGATGAACATACCACGATCTCTAAGAGGAAGGGATATTCGTTTGATCAGAATGTTTAAATTAAAAATGGGTCTAGAACCAACGAAGAATTGTTTGTTTGTTTGTTTTGGAATTTCTCACAAAGCTACTCGAGGGCTATCTGTGCTAGCCGTCCCTAATTTAGCAGTGTAAGACTAGAGGGAAGGCAGCTAGTCATCTCCACCCACCGCCAACTCTTGGGCTACTCTTTTACTAACGAATAGGGGGATTGACCGTCACATTATACACCCCCACGGCTGGGAGTGCGAGCATGTTTAGCGCGACGCGGGCGCGAACCTCGGATTACGAGTCGCACGCCTTACGCGCTCGGCCATGCCAGGCCTTCCAACGAAGAAGACAGATCTTGAAATAAAAAAAAAACTCTTGAACTATATTCTCAATGAAAATCCTGACAGCAGACCTTTTATTACACTAATGGTTCCCAAATCCCGCCTCAAGAAAAACTAGGGCAACACTATTATTTGTAAAGCAAAGGCTATGGTTATGAAAAAGAACCTTCCAGCCCCAAAGTGACGTATTTCCTGGTGCAGTTAACAAAATAATATACGAACATTTGAAGTTAATGATGGCACACATACCAAAAATTAACAAGTTTCCATCTAGAACTCAGTAGTTACTGTTGTTTTGAGAAAAAAAATGTAAAAACATTAAAAAGTGCAATACCGTGTTAACACTTACACCCCTCTAATCTTATATGTTAACAGAGGGGTGTATGTGTTAACATGTAACACTTACACCCCTCTGTCTTCCATGTTAACACAATCACCCGTCTGGTCTTCTAATCGATTTCTGTATCTTTTGTCTATTTTAAACGCAACTTTAGAACTCGACGTATTCGCACGTACAGGATTTGTAGAAAATTCGCCTTTTGCATCGAACGATGGTGTATAATCATGACCAACAGATGAGGTAACGACCGATGATGGAGGGAAAAGTAGGGAAGCTCGAACGTGATTTTCATAAGGTGTGATTAAGTCTCACTAATCAAGCAACAAATAAACCATCTTTGAAGTCTCAGATTTCAGTTTTCTTTCTTGAGCCATTTCGCTTTTAGTTTGTTGGTTTAAAACAACCGAAACAACAAAGTAGCTTCGTTTAATTAATTACAAAGTTTTCACCCATAATCTACGTTTTGAAGGTTAAAACTGTAAGAATGGTTTGGAATTTTCAACAAGTGTCGTTAGAAGTAACCCTTAGTGTGTGTGTCCTAGCGATTCTTAAACGTGAAACAATGGCGCCAAACGTTACGTGAACACGAATTGACTAAACTTCTAAGTCGTTTAATTTCAAACATTGCTATATATGTTTCTAACTGTTAATAATAACAGTAAGTTGAAAATATTTTTTATAATATAATGTTTTTCGAGGTATGCAGCTTTTATCGATATGTGAAATAAAATAGAGTACGTTATATATTTCTCACACAACTTTTCAACATTCTTATCAGACTAGACTAGGCTTCAGACAAACAGTTTTCTTTACCGATATATCGATTCACAATAAAGTTTGTAAGTATACGTATGTGAAAATGGACAGTATCTTTAGCCTCCAAAAAATAATTCACACGGAAAAATACTAGTCCAACATTTTGTCCAAAAATAAATTATTAAAAAATCTCAATTTCCAATGAATATCTTCTGTTTTAATAGTTTCTATTGTTATTGTTTAGAATAAGTTTACTAAGTTTTTTTTTCAGAGTAAAACTTATAACTAAATATATTCGATGTATGTCGCTTTTAGAGAAATAACATGTATAGTCTCACGCGGTTTACCGTTTTTGAAAGCCTAAGTCGTTCGTAAGTTCACAAAATCTAGCTATTTGAGCTAAATTTTTACGGTTTCAGAAAAATGTTTCGTTAAATTACTAAATATATTACCGAAATTTTATATCATTACAATTTTAACTGTTGAGCGCTGCTGCCAAAATGACAAACTTACATTGAGACTGTGTAATTCTTTAACAGTTGAAAGTGTTCGTCCGTAGTTTTAGTTACTATTTTAGGAATATTATAAATTTCAAACTGTCATAACACAGTTAGTGTTTTCTAAATCATTTACACTTAACAATAAGTAAATACAATTTGAAAGAACGGAACACTAACGTAAGTTAAATTACAACTAGAACCTATTATGCTAGGCCTTGTATTACATGCAGAGCTTTGTACTCTCATCTGGAGAGACGCGTTCGAAACACACGAGTAACACTAAGTCCTCTCTTTAGCGGAAGACAGAACAATGTTGACTGGCTATCTTCTTTCTGGTCAACACATCAAAACCAGCCTTTGCTTTAGGAACTTTGCCATATTTAAACTACAAAAACACATATTACTGCGATGTTTCATCACGTAAATAAAAAAAAAAAAGCAATATTAAACCAAATATAGTTTAGGAACACCAAATCATACATTTGAATTTGATTAACAAGGTATATATTCATTTCTTATTTTTTTTACATGGTATGCTTGAGATACGTATGTTTAATTTATACTCTAGAATACCTGTATCTTTGTGGTATTTTCCTCCCGAAAAATTCCAGCTTGTTTTTCTAATTATGAGGCCTAAAATAAATGCCAGAGAAACAAAATCTATCTTAATTGATTTAGTCTAACTTTTGTCTGATGAACTAGTGGAAGCCTTTGATAATAGCTTAAATTAAGTTTTTAGAGTTTATATAATCTATGCTTTGTAATATTTATTATTAGACCTACTAAATAATATTTTCATATATGTATTTCTGTCAGTCAGTATGAATAAATTATCCAATTTGTTTTCTGCTTCACGAATCGATAAAGTCAAATTTGTATATGACTTTAAGGATTGGTAAACTTGCTAGTAACTACATTAATGAAATAAACTTTAATTAGTATCTGGTATTTACAAATTAACGGTGGAAGTTCATTCCTTCTACAATACACTGTAAACAATAGATGTATGTTTTAAAGTCTTAATAAAGCCTTCAGAGAATAAACTCTCATCAATTTGTCTTTTGTAATAAACAGTATAACATGAAATAAAAATATAACAATGAAATAACTTTTTGTACATCTGTACAACAATGAGATGACGACAAATGGTTATGAGTTTGACAGTTTTGTCACGAGGATGACGAAGCATCACTAACCATACTTCTCAGTTTCTCATTTTCTTTCTTCAAATGTTGGTTTTCCTCCATTAACTTTACAATCTCCTGTTCAAAAACTCTAGTTTTTTCCCACTGCTCTGCAGCCAGGGTCTGCACTTCCCTGTCTGTAACGGATTTTTTTGATGGCACACAATCTTTAGCGTGTCGTAGTTTCACTTCCAGCTCTTCAACTCTGTCTTCTAACTGTATGTATTCTTGAACAAGATCGGTTTTCGTCATGGAACTTAATCGTTCCGCGTGAACGTCTTCGTACGTCTCGCTAAACTGTTGTTGAAGGAAATCCTCTTCGTCTTCCGGAGAGCTGTAAAATTCGTCCGAAAACTCACCACTGGTTTCCCGTTGTATGTGGCGATGTCCGTCGTTGATGTGTTCATAATCAGGTTCTTGGACATTATGGTCGTCCATGAGGAACTGTGTTGTATTGTACGGCGCTACAGCCTGTCCCTGAGCAAACATTACTTCACGAACTCGGTTCGCTCTCATGGTTTCCCGTTCATCTAGTTCTCGTCTTTCCTGCCAGGATAACTTGTAATAAGGCTTCCACTTCCGTTTTCTGTGTCGATACTTACCTCTTCGACTCTTTTTCTTGTGTTGTAGTCCATCTTCACCCTTTTCTCCTTCCAAATCATTTCCATCACTCTGGCTACTAGTACTATGTCGGTCGTAGTCGTTATGAACATAGCCACTAGGTGGCTCTTGTGATGCGATGACTACTGACCTTGACGGGGAGTCTAATCTATCGTCTTCTTCGGATCCAAGCATCTCTACATGAAATGTCTCACGGCGGCAAATTACACCGACTTCTGCCATTTTCATCAAATATGACTCAAATTAGTAAATATAATATATATTATACTACAGATTCAAAGTAAACAACTTACACTTACTCTCCATCTATCACACGAGTTATGACAAAATACCTTCTGATTCTACTGTTTATCGTAGACTATTAGTGCAGTATTCCTCGGCTGCTAAAAATAGATCGACAACAATATTTTAATCATTGACTTTAAATTCATCTAGATATGCTATATTTTACTTATTTCCACTCTTTAATATATTAATAAACATATATATCAAGATTCTTTATAATAAGGTTTATTACAAGAATACTAATTTACTGAACGAATGGCGGATTGATACAAATCTTTCCCAGCTGGGAGGTCGACCAGTAGTTTTTATTGCCATCTATCGGACACAACGTAGACTGCATTAAACGAACAAATTATATATATAAAATAAACATTTTAGACAAACATTCTAGTTCAGTTTTTATACCTGAATGGATTTTACAACTTCACGAGAAAATAAAGTTTACATTTTTAACATTTCAAGATTAATTTGATTATTAGTAGTGTATATAAAGTATAAATTACAAATTCATTTCTAAATATTCTTGACGAATCTAAAAATTTGTGCAAAGTAGTTAGTTTTATTAAACTACCTAAAAATGAAAACTAAAGTTATTTTTCTTGATGTTGAGAGCTACCTTGACACAGAAAAATTACGATTACGGAAAGAGAACGTTTTCAAAGTCCATAAAAGTATAGCTTCTCCATTTGAACTTCTATCATATTTGTGACTTTTTATCACACTGCTACAATTATAATCACGTGAACAAGGTATAGGTAGAACCACGTAAATAAGACATAAGTCGTGCCTGGTGAAGTAGCTGCACGTGAACATTGTGTAGGTAGAACCACGTAATCAGGTATTAGTATTGAACAAAGTGAGGAGACAACCGCAATTCAAATTTTGTAAACAGAATATAAGATAACCGTATAAAGAAACCATATGTATAACATCTGACCACGACTTAGATATCTGTTATCAAATGAACGTTATATATGTGTAACATGTGATGAGGACATAGATGTTATAAAATGAACGTGATATATGTGTATCATATGACCAGGACATAGATATAACCAAATGAAAGTGATGTATGTGTAACATGTGACGAGGACACAGATGTTATCAAATGAACATGATGTATGTGTAACATGTAAAAATATATATGTATAATCACGTGACCAAGACTTAGATGTAACCAAATGAACGTGATATATGTGTAACTGTAACATGTGACGAGGACACAGATGTTATCAAATGAACATGATGTATGTGTGACATGTAAAAATGTATATGTATAATCACGTGACCAAGACTTAGGTGTAACCAAATGAACGTGATGTATGTGTAACATGTGACGAGGACATAGATGTTATCAAATAACATGATATATGTGTAACATGTAAAATATATATGTATAATCTCGTGACAAAGATTTAGGGGTAACCAAATGAAGGTGATATATGTGTAACATGTGACTAGGACATAGATGTTATCAAGTGAACATGATATATTTGTAACATGTAACCATTATATATGTATGTGATACGTAGTTAGATGTAACCACAAGTACATGTATATTTGGAAAACACTTTTACAGTATTTACATTTTTGGTGTCGGTTAGGAATACTGTGGTATAAAAGTGTTATTTGTAAAACTTATCCTGTGGACGTTCCACGTTTTACATATTTTAAGGTTAAAGAGAGTATGTGCAGTATGTATTTACCTTTAATGTTATGGCGGGTTCGAATCCCCGTCGCACCAAACACACTCGCTCTTTCAGCCGTGGGGGCGTTATAACGGTCAATCCCACTATTCGTTCATAAAAGACTAGCCAAAGAGTTGGCGGTGGATGGTGATGCTCAGCTGCCTTCGCTCTAGTGTTACACTGCTAAATTAGGGACGGCTAGTGCAGATAGCCCTCGAGTAGCTTTGTGCGAAATGCAAAGGATTTTAATGTTATGGAAGAAAAACCCAGTGATTTCTGTAAGTATAATGTTTATTACACTTTATGTATGTCCAGAGAAGTAAGTTCTATGTTTTATTCTGCTGATATTAAAACCTAACAAACATTTGAAAATATAGTAGATTAAGACGCCTTCCTTTTGAAGCGGAAAATCACATCATAAATTTTTATGTATTTATTTTAGTCATTTCAACAAAAGTAGGAAGATGTTACTTGCATAACAAAGACATCGAATAATACTTCAAGTAACAATCGTTTTTCATGTTATTTCTTTAAAGCTATTATCCACGAGCGTTAATCACCTCTGTGTGGTAAATTTTTTTGTCTGAGTTTCAACTCGAAGACGTATATCTTACCTAATTACCCAAAAGAAAACAGCACGAGCTTCACGAGTCTTTGATAAAGTGCATTAACCTCATTGCTACAATGCATTAAACAGATAACGCGAGTTGTCTAACGATATAATTATAGTATTTTCTGTATTTTAAATTTATACACGGTCTGTGAAAGGATAGGGAGATAACCGTTGTTAAATCACTAAATAATATAATGGACTAAATTGGAGGTTTAATTCATGCAATGGGCTACGTTAGTGAAGCCAAACGAAATGTTTTTTCCTTCAAACATTCACATTTAAACTGAAGTATTGTGAAATGAAACTATTTTCCCCTTCAAAATCTCAGGACCAGCCACACCCAAACCTGTTATATAATCTACATTACAAAACAACGAACTATGAAGACGCGTAAAACCAATAAATTTACTTCAAACGCTAAAATAACGGACTTCAAATGTCATAGATATCATTGAAAGTTATTATAACCAACCTACACCTTGTACTGAACCCACCAAAGACATACGTGACCATGAAACTGCGCATGCGCATTGGGTATATTTAACCTTGCCCTGGCAGTCGAATGTGCGTCGGGAAGTGTTCCTGGGACGAAACCAGTACCACAACATACGTTCGTACAACAGAAAAGGAAAAACTGGTTCAAGCATCTCGTTATCTTTATTAGTTACGGTTTACTTCCGCAAGTAACTCAGAATACACTACTTCAACAAACAACAAATGAACTATATAAACAATATAAATGTTGAATCCTTTCTCTGGTGTTTCACTTATAAGAGAAGGGTTATCTTCGATAAGCCTAGATGTGTTTTAAGAGTTCTCGTGTCTCAATTTTATTTTCAAAATAACAAATGATTTGATGAAACTTGTGTACATGCAATGACGTTTATTGTGTTAGAAAAGCACGTAGGTACAAGTGGTCTCAATAACAAGCCTATATAACCCGAGTCCTTTCGAAAGGTGGACCGTTCATCACCAGGTGTAAACTGGCATTTTTACCTTGAAGAAGGTGGATCACCTTTCGAAACTTCTCGAGTTATTATTGGTTCTTTCATCAGTTTGTATGTAATGACGATTATATTTCTAACATTCTTATCTTGAACATTCTTCCAAACATCTTCTCACGTGCAAAATTTGGACTTAACAAGTTCTTAACAAAGGTTTACCAGGTTTTAACAGTGGTTAAGAATCTCTCCCCTGGTGGTGTATTTGGTAACTTCTTGTATTGTACACTAAAGTTTAAAAGGTTTTAACAGTGGTTAAGAATCTCTACCCTGGTGGTGTATTTAGTAACTTATTGTGTTTTACACTAAAGTTTACCAGGTTTTAACAGTGGTTAACAATCTCTACCCTGGTGGTGTATTTAGTAACTTATTGTGTTTTACACTAAAGTTTACCAGGTTTTAACAGTGGTTAAGAATCTCTACCCTGGTGGTGTATTTAGTAACTTGTTGTATTATACACTAATGTTTACCAGGTTTTAACAGTGGTTAAGAATCTCCACCCTGGTGGTGTATTTAGTAACTTGTTGTGTTTTACACTAAAGTTTACCAGGTTTTAACAGTTGTTAAGAATCTCTACCCTAGTGGTGTATTTAGTAATTTGTATTGTACACGTTTTTTTTTGTCACTTTGTTTGATGAACTACATAACGATTAATTTTCGTTTGTTTTTTTTTGAAAAACCAACTCTTTGAATTTAGTTAAAACATTTTTATTTGGAAGTTTTGACAGTAATTTTCTTGTAGAGTTTGTCTTGAAAGATGTATTTTGTGTGTATAAAATATTTACTAAAATGTTTGTTTACTCACACTCAACCACCCTCTTATTGTCGAATGACGTGTAATGAGCATGCGCTGACACCACTAGAAATTTTGGAAACCCTCCCCCTTGCTAAGAAACTGATCCCTGTCACTATTCATAGTTGATCGTTCCTAATATTCTGTTACTTATGTTTATAAAAGTCAATGACAGAAACAGAAATCGCCGAATCGCCTGTCTCTACTTATTATGTTGAAACGGTAGCTTGGTTTTGATAAGCCACTTAGGACTGATGACGTCATATGTGTTCAGCTTGCTGATTCGTTGTTAAGACAGAAACGGTAAATAAAATAACAATAACCAAATGAAAGTATAAAACACATGAAAACATAAGTTAAAAAAATACAAATATTAATTGGGGATGAATGTGCAATTTCTTTAATGGACTCCCCACATTACAGGTGTTCTGGGGCGATTGTGACACCATTGTTCGTGTATATAAATTATGTTAATATACTAAACATTATTAGGGAATAGTTTTAGCCCTCGAGATCCTAGCAATTAAGGTTGAAAATGTGTAATTGGTATTTATACATAGCTATCAGTGAAATAAGACCAAAGTATGCCAAAATCCTATCGAGTGAAAATCAAGGCAATCACGTAACAATATAATAGAAATCTACAAAACATACATAAGACCAATTATAGAATACGCATGTCTAGCCTGTTTAAACATAATATAATAATAATTACAAAAAATACTTAGCTTATAAAGTACCCCGAAGTACTTCATCTACATTTATGCAAACTTAGAGACAGTATCCGATAGACTCTGGCATAAATTCGAAAAATACATGTACAGTTTACGATGTTTTATTAAATTTAACATTATGTTTCATTTTTTCGTTAAAAGTTTACAACTGAAATGACTTTGGTAATGGAATGATGCTAGTTAAATGACGGAACAAGGTTTTGGCCTGCTTCTGAAAATGAAACGTTTTGTATCTTAACGACGTACGCTTTATTCCAATTTTAAACACAATGTACACTGAGAAGAAAAACGACTGAACTTTTGTTATTAAGACACTGGTTTTAGTGTCACTCTCTGCTATAAAGTACATCGAGTGCACCAATGTAGCCTCAGGAACTTTACTTTTTATCTCTATGTGTCATTTCTTCAGACATATACTTACTTCGCATGCAGACAGTTTTTGTATCAAAGTTCAAATTCTACTCATGGGTCTAAGAAGGAACACAAAGTAGCCATCCTGTTCATTAACTCATCATCAGTTGATTTGACGCTGTACTTAAAGTACTTTGTTTCAGCTTCTACTGTCCAGGGGAATTGAATGTCTGGTTTAACTTATAAAAATGGTTTGGTTTTTGAATTTCGCGAAAAGTTACACAAGGGATATCTGCGCTAGCCGTACCTAATTTAGCAGTGTAAGACTAAAGGGAAAGCAGCTAGTCGTCACCACCCACCGCCAACTCTTGGGTTACTCTTTTACCAACGAATAGTGGGATTGATCGTAACATTATAACGTCCCCACGGCTGAAAGGGCGAGCATGTTTAGGGTAACAGGGATTCAAACCTTAACCACCTGGCCATGCCAGGGCCTCTTACAGAAATGAAACTAACTTTTATTTTGATCTTTAAAATATTGGACTGGACTTTTGAAGTGTTTTTTTTATAATTACAAATAAATAGATTTCACAGACTTACTTAATTGACAAATAAAAGTTTAAAGTTTACACTTCGAGAACGAATGCTTCTATGAACAACCGGGCCCGGCATGGCCAAGCGTGTTAAGTCGTGCGACTCGTAATCTGAGGGTCGCGGGTTCGCATCCCGGTCGCACCAAACATGCTCGCCCTTTCAGCCGTGGGGCGCTATAATGTGACGATCAATCCCACTATTCGTTAGCAAAAGAGTAGCCCAAGAGTTAGCGGTGGGTGGTGATGACTAGCTGCCTTCCCTCTAGTCTTACACTGCTAAATTAGGGACGGCTAGCACAGATAGCCCTAGAGTAGCTTTGTGCGAAATTCCAAAACAAACAAACAAACTATGAACAACCGAGATCATGAAAAAAGTGTAGAACAAAAGATGAAATATGGTTTCTAATATTAGAAATGAGCGGTAAATATTTCCTACTATAAAGGTTTGGTAATACTACTGTCTTTATTGAGCAAACAAAAGCAGCTATCTCAGTACTTGCTCATCGAAAATAAATAATTTTACCACCACTCTAAATACTGTACCCACGCTCCAAAGTGCGGAGCGCGTTTTTATGGCAACGAAATGCGAGCATGTACATTCACAATTTCGGCACGCTGAAGATTTCACTAAGCCTGGACCCATAGCACGGAGAGCCAAACGAGTCTGGGCTGGTTATGTGTTGTCGCTATAGCAGATAAATACGGTGTTGTCTTTTACTATGTTATTAATTCTGATACCCCTCGTTAACAATGTACGTGTAGTAAAAAGAACACATCGACTGTTACAAAGTCTCAAGTCGGTATTCTCATATGGCCTCGTTCTCGTTTTACCGGTCTGTCGCAAGCTCGCAAAATTGCCAAAAGTATCCAATCAGTGATTCGTCTGTACAAAGGCTTTTTTAAACGTGTGCTCGTTACGTGCTAATAAGAAAATTCACGTAAAGTGACTAGAAAGCTCGCGACCTCTGGGAACAAAATAGCACAAATAAATAAATATATATAATAGTCTGTTTTAATTAACACAGGGGAATATATATGTTCTGCCCACCACGGGTATGGAATCCGATTTTTGGTTATAAGCATTCAGAATTGTCGTTGAGCCCCTAAAATTATACATGACCTTTAACCTTAAAATAAAAGCAACAAGGGAAAATATTATTATATTAATGGTACCTCTCTCGTTCTTCCCCGGTATGGCCAGGTAGTGAGGGCACTCGACTCGTAGTCTGAAAGTCGCGTGTTCGGATCTCCGTCACACCAAACATGCTCGCCCTTTCAGTCATGGAGGCGTTATAATGTGATGTTCAATCCTACTGTTCGTTGGTAAAAGAGTTGCCCAAGAGTTGGCGGTGGGCGGTGATATCAGATTTCCCTCTAACCTTGCACTACTAAATTAGGAATGGCTAGCGCCGATAGCTCTCGCATAATTCAAAAGAAACAAACAATTTTTATTCTTTACGTAATTTAAATTACAAGTTTGGTAGTTTTATGCGTAGAATTGTTTCAGAGTAAACTAATTAAAATCACAAATACAGAATATATTCTGTGACATCAAGAGAAGGAAGCTTGCGAACACTACTACAAGTACATCGTGCACAGACGAGACAATTATTAGTAAATTATTTTCTTTTAATACTACGTAGATTTATGTACCGACTATCTGCGAGTCGACTAAAGCTTGTACTTTACCAAAATAAACAGCATGATTTCCTATATTTAAACCAATCCCATTGACTTGTAACCAGTCGACAGTTGTCTACTTTTAATGTTAAGTTACTAATTTTGTAGTATGTTAAAAATAATTACATTCCAAACGGTTACTGCACTAGAATATCAAAGTAAATATATTAACAAACTAGAGTAAACTAGTAAAATAAAATATTATTTATACATTATACAGTGGCTATTGACCTTAAACTCAGCTTGTTATATGAACTATTGACCTTGAACATAGTATGCTATATGGACGTTTGACCTTAAACACAATATGTTCCACGAATTATTGACCTTGAACACAACTTGTTATATGGACTATTGACATTGACACAAAGTAAGTTATATGAACTATTGACCTTAAACACAGTAAGTTATATGAACTATTGACCTTGACACACAGTAAGTTATATGAACTATTGACCTTGAACACAACTTGTTATATGAACTATTGACCTTAAACACAGTAAGTTATATGAACTATTGACCTTAAACACAGTAAGTTATATGAACTATTGACCTTGACACACAGTAAGTTATATGAACTATTGACCTTGAACACAGTAAGTTATATGAATTATTGACCTTGAACACAACTTGTTCTATGGACTACTGACCTTGACACACAGTGTGCTGTATGGACTATTGACCTTGGACACAGTTTTGTATATACTTTACACGTTGTTATATGGCTTATTGGGCTTATAAATAAAGCTTACGGGAAATAATCCAGACTTTTGTATTTTTGTAAATTTTACATTCAAATATATATGTTTGTAATCTGGACAGTCATGGTAGAAATATTAGGTCGTGATTTCTTTCTCAAGTATATAATTTTAAACAAGTATTAGTGTTACAGGCAGCCTACTGGTCGTGATGACAGGTATCGGTGTATTGGACATACGGTGGGATTTTCTAACAGGTATGGTGTATTGGACATACGGTGGGATTTTCTAACAGGTATCGGTGTATTGGACATACGGTGGGATTTTCTAACAGGTATCTGTGTATTGGACATACAGTGGGATTTTCTAACAGGTATCTGTGTATTGGACATACAGTGGAATTTTCTAACAGGTATCGGTGTATTGGACATACAGTGGGATTTTCTAACAGGTATCGGTGTATTGGACATACAGTGGGATTTTCTAACAGGTATCTGTGTATTGGACATACAGTGGGATTTTCTAACAGGTATCGGTGTATTGGACATACAGTGGGATTTTCTAACAGGTATCGGTGTATTGGACATACAGTGGGATTTTCTAACGAAGCTTTAGATACCGAGAGAAACAAGCAACCTATTTCAACAGTGCAGATCACGTGATCAATGTTTACACTGTAGTGGAGGCCGGAAGCATGAAGCTAGCAAGCACGCGATCCCCTTGACAATAGGGTGAGGTTCCGTAGTTCTTACCTTCTACGATGTACCTTAAGCCTTAAACTACGAAAGGAACAGACGACATCAGAAGACGTAACAAAATTTATAAACATACAATTATGTAGGGACTAAAAACCTAGACTATGGTGGAGAACACACACATTTTATTCAAACTGTTCAAGCTATTTGGTCGTTCAACATAATTCTCTTCTAGTGAAATATGGAACTCTGCACGTATGAATATGAACGACTTGAATATATACAATGTAAACATTACGTCTCTGCGAATAATGGCGATTGTTTGTTTTCTTACGAGTGGATATATTAATAAACGACAATAATATAAGAGTACTTGTTAACATTTCTTGTACATAAATATTTGTGATTCGTACATCACTTAACAAAAATAAACAGCGATTGCAGTAAAACTGTTAGTTTAGAATTTGAGAAAACATACCACAGACTAATGTCCAACACTTTTCTCATGCTTATGTTATTATTGAGTTCAAATTAAAAGGCTTAACAATCAGTATAATTGAAATTAAAACATATTATACACATTAACAATATACTATATACCTTAACAATATAGTACACACATAAACAACAAAGGGAACACGTAAACAATATAGTACACACATAAACAACAAAGGGAATACTTAAACAATATAGTACACACATTAACAACAAAGGGAACACGTAAACAATATAGTACACACATTAACGATATACTGTAGACATTGTTCGTTGTTCAAGACAACTTCTGTTTCGACTTACTTTTGAAAAGAACAATCAGTGATGTTTATAAATGCAATGTTTGTGGACCTTGTTGGTAAAAACATTAAGTATTCTTTGTAAATGTAATCTTTATAGATACTGTTGGTAAAGGCAATCAATGTTATTTGTAAATGTTATGCTTGTAGATCCTGTTGTTAAAGACAATCAGTGATGTATATATTTGTAATATTTATTGATCCTGTTGGTAAAGACAATCAGTGTTGTTTGTAAATATAATGTTTGTAGATCCTGTTGGTAAAGAAAATAAGTGTTGTTTGTAAATGTAATGTTTATAAATGTTGATAAAGACAATCAGTGTTGTTTGTAAATATAATGTTTGTAGATCCTGTTGATAAAGACAATCAGTGTTCTTTGTAAATGTAATGTTTATAAATGTTGATAAAGACAATCAGTGATGTTTGTAAATGTAATGTTTGTGTACCTTGTTGGTAAAAACAATAAGTATTCTTTGTAAATGTTACGCTTGTAGATCCTGTTCGTAAAGACAATCAGTGTTGTTTGTAAATGCTATGCTTGTAGATCCTGTTGGTAAAGACAATCAGTGATGTATATATTTGTAATATTTATTGATCCTGTTGGTAAAGAACAATCAGTGATGTTTGTAAATATAATGTTTGTAGATCCTGTTGCTAAAGGCAATCGATGCTGTTTGTAAAGTACTGTTTGTAAATCCTGTTGCTAAAGGCAATCGATGCTGTTTGTAAAGTACTGTTTGTAAATCCTGTTCGTAAAGACAATCAATGTTGTTTGTAAATATAATGTTTGTAGATTCTTTTGATAAAGGCAAGCAGTATTGTATGTAAATGCTATGTTTGTTGATAAAGACAATCTGTATTGTTTATAAAGGTAATGTTTATACATCTATTGATAAAGACTATTAGTATTTATTCTGAGTGTGATGAATTAATTAATATCTGTAGGAAAGTGTTTTTGTGTTGTTTGTGGATTTCTTATTAATGCTTGAAAGATACAGAAAATGCAAAAGAAAACAATAATTAAGTACAGTGTTAGCTTTTACTGTGTTTAGTTCTTTAGTGTTGCAATAAACAAAGTCTTAAGAGTATTCTATTTCTTGGAATGTGTGAGCTTCATCCATAAGTATTGAAATGTATTAATAGTTTTAGGGTTAATTAATTATTTTAACACTTATGTATTTAATGACAGTCTAGTTTCATTCTTGGGGTAGAATGTTCTTTATTATCTTCAAGTTTACCAACAATATATTAAAAGTTTGAGTAATAGGTAGCAGCGTATACATCAGCAATGCCATCTGCGATTTAACAGGGGGAAGACATAAGTCAGTGGTATATTCATGATATGTCTCTTGTCTACTTTGGTAGTTGGGATGGTAGTGAATTTGGACTTGTAGTGTCAATCCATGTTACCAGTAGAAAGAAGAGAAAGTAATTTATGTCACACGAATGAATATGGATTTCAAAGTATTGGACAAACAGCTACTAATAGCTACAAGTAGATCATGAGCCACGTGAGACGATAAAACCAACATGTCAAAGAATAAACATCATCCAATAAAATAGTAAGTACAAAAACAGTGGGGAACAAACTACACATACCAAATATTTGTGGTAGTGAATAACGTTTAAAATAAACATAATAAAAGACTGTAACTCCAAGTAAAGAAAATGTCAAAATAAACAGCAAACAGTCTGTAATAAAACTCTGTAACTCCAAGTAAAGAAAGTGTCAAAATAAACAGACTGTAATAAAACTTTGTAATTCCAAGTAAAGTCAACAGTGATATTAACAGCAAACAGGCTGTAATTATCTCTGTAACTCCAACTATAGTAAATGTTAAAATTGACAGCCAATAGTCTCTATTACTGTTAGTAAATCCTTGTAATATAAATGTGTTAATTTTAATTTACTTGGCTGTTTGTTGTGAAACACAAATCTACACATGGATCGAACCTTAAATTTGACATTATCACAACGAACGTTGTTTGTTTGTTTTGAATTTCGCGCAAAGCTACAAGAGGGCTATCTGCGCTAGCTTTCCTTCATTTAGTAGTGTAGGACTAGAGGGAAGGCAGCTAGTCATCACCACCCACCGCCAACTCTTGGGCTACTCTTTTACCAATGAATAGTGGGATTGAACGTCACATTATAATGTCCCCACGGCTGAAAAGGCGATCATGTTTAGTACGACGGGGATTCGAACCCGCGAACCTCAGATTACGAGTCGAACCCCTTAACCCACCTGGCCTCAAAACAAACATTACAATAATGTAAGAAGGAGACTTTCCCCAAAATAATCGATTTAAATAGCAATTGAGGAAGTAAGTACCTATCTCCAGAACATATAACTTTAAACACACTCAAATAGATGATGAATTTAAAAAAAAATAGATTCATGGATATTCTGCAGTAGTTTAGTCTTGTCACAAATCTGGGTATTTCACCTTCATGATAATGAAAGCAGTTTTTTGTTCAGCACACTTTCTGTTGCATGCAAACAACCCTCAGAAATAACTTGTAGAGTGAACCACGAACCTAAAATACAGGTTACTAAACCAATAAGTCTACAACGTGTTGAATTGAACTTTGTACAAAGAAAACAAACTAGAAGGTACTTTGGGTCGCAGCCTAAAATTGGGTCATCAAAATGTGCGAAACGGACGTGATCAGATATTGTAAAATTCATGAGGGATAACTTATTTATATAATAAGTATTTAATAATACATGTGTTCTTGTTTTTATTGGTTCCTGAGGAATAAATTATTTATGTAATAAGTATTTAATAATACATGTGTTCTTGATTTTATCGATTCCTGAGGGATAACTTATTTATGTAATAAGTATTTAATAATACATGTGTTCTTGTTTTTATTGGTTTCTGAGGGGTAACTTATTTATGTAGTAGTTTTTGTTTGTTTTGGAATTTCGCACAAAGCTACTCGAGGGCTATCTGTGCTAGCCGTCCCTAATTTAGCAGTGTAAGATTAGAGGGAAGGCAACTAGTCATCACCACCCACCGCCAACTCTTGGGCTACTCTTTTACCAACGAATAGTGGGATTGACCGTCACATTATACACCCCCACGGCTGGGAGGGCGAGCATGTTTAGCGCGACGCGGGCGCGAACCCGCGACCCTCGGATTACGAGTCGCACGCCTTACGCGCTCGGCCATGCCAGGCCTATTTATGTAGTAAGTACTTAACAATACATGTGTTCTTGTTTTTATTGGTTCCTGAGGGATAACGTATTTATGTAATAAGTATTTAATAATACATGTGTTCTTGTTTGTATTGGTTCCTGAGGGATAACTTATTTATGTAATAAGTATTTAATAATACATGAGTTCTTGTTTTTATTGGTTTCTGAGGGATAACTTATTTATGTAATAAGTATTTAATAATACATGTGTTCTTGTTTTTATTGGTTCCTGAGGGATAACTTATTTATGTAATAAGTATTTAATAATACATGTGTTCTTGTTTTTATTGGTTCCTGAGGGATAACTTATTTATGTAATAAGTATTTAATAATACATGAGTTCTTGTTTTTATTGGTTTCTGAGAGAAAACTTATTTATGTAGTAAGTACTTAACAATACATGTGTTCTTGTTTTTATTGGTTCCTGAGGGATAACTTATTTATGTAATAAGTATTTAATAATACGTGTTCTTGTTTTTATTGGTTTCTGAGGGATAACTTATTTATGTAATAAGTATTTAATAATACATGTGTTCTTGTTTTTATTAGTTCCTGAGGGATAACTTATTTATGTAGTAAGTACTTAACAATACATGTGTTCTTGTTTTTATTGGTTCCTGAGGGATAACTTATTTATGTAATAAGTTTTTAATAATACGTGTTCTTGTTTTTATTAGTTCCTGAGGGATAACTTATTTATGTAGTAAGTACTTAACAATACATGTGTTCTTGTTTTTAATCAGTGATGACGAGAAACCCACTTGTTGAGAAATTTATATGCAAAAACGGCTCGTTTGGGCTGAGAAAACACTTTACATAGAAGAGCGAACAACGTTTCGACCTTCTTCGGTCATCGTCAGGTTCACAAAGAAAGAGGTAACTGACCGGAAGCTGACCACATGTTTGAATGGGGTTGTGTAACTGTGTGTCGAAATGTAGAGGGCGGTATTAGATGTTTGAATATATAATTTTATTTATTATATTAATATAGGTATAAAGGCGTTCCTTTATATTGGTTTATTTTGGGTTTAAGTTGTTGTATAAGTAAGGCTTCTTTAATTTTACGTTTGTTTCTTTATTTAGTATTTGAGTGTTTTCTATGGTTATGTTGTGTTTATTTGACTTGCAGTGTTCGAAAACGTGTGAAGGTGACTTTTTATGTTCTTTGAATCTGGTTTCCATTTTTCTACTTGTTTCTCCAATATAGAAGTCGTGGCAGTTATCACATTGTATTTTATAAATAATGTTGGTGTGGTGTTTGTCAGTATAGTTTTTACATAGTATAGACCTCAGTTTTGTGCCGGGTTTTTGAATAAATTTGGTATTAATTGGAATGTCATATTTTGTTACTAATTTTTGCCAAATGTTGGTTATTTGTTTGCTGATGTCGGGAATATATGGTATACAGCAGTATATGGTTTCATGGTTTTGATTCGTGAGCTGTATTTACTTTAGTTGGTTGATTTTGCTTTCTGTCTAGGTGTGTGCGTATAATGTTTTCTACGGTTTGTGGAGGAAACTTATTGATGTTGGTGAAGTATTGTTTTATTTTGTCTAATTCATCGTTAATTTTATCTGGTGAGCATATTTTTATGGCTGTGTTTATTTGGTTTCTTAGTATGTTGAGTTTTTGTTTTGTTTCATGTGCTGAGTCCCAAGGAATGTATAGTCCAGTATGGGTGATTTTTCGGTGGATTTCTGTTTGAAATTGTGTATCAGTTCTTGTAATTTTGAGGTTAAGAAATGATATTTGATTGTTTTCTTCCTGTTCACATGTGAAGTTAATGTTGGGATGTATAGAGTTAATGTGATTGAAAAATTAAGTATGTGTTCTGTAGATTTGAATCCGCAACCGTGTCATCTACATATCTATACCAGTATAGTGGTGGATGTAATGCTGTGTTAATTGCTTGTGTTTCAACTTGTGTCATAAAAATATTGGCTAGAACTGGTGATACTGGGTTGCCCATGCTTAGGCCGTTTGTTTGTATATAGTTTTGGTTGTTGAACATGAAGTTTGTCTTTATCGTGGTGAATTCTATGAGGGTTGCTAACTGGTTACTGGGAATTTCTATAGTTGGGTTAGGGTCTCGGATATAGAGTTCTAAGGCTATCTTGCAGGCTTCAGTGGTTGGAACTTCTGTAAAGAGGGATATAACATCGAAACTGGCCATTAAGGCTTTATGATTAAGTTGATTTAGATTAGACTTGAAATTAAAAGAGTCTTTGATAAATGAGCTGGCTGATGTTACATATTTGGAGAATGCCCATGCTATGTATTTACCAAGGTTGTAATTAAACGATTCATATGTGGACATTATTGGTCGTAATGGACAATCTGGTTTATGAGGTTTGGGGATGCCGTATATTTGTGGTGTGCGTGAGTCGGTTTTACGTAGGTAGGAATAAAGTGTTTGTGAAATTGTGTTGGCTTTTTTCATTTGTAGTAGTAATTTGTTCAGTTGCGTCTCGTGTGTCTTTGTTGGATTTGTGTGTATAGGTTTAAATTTGTTCGTGTCTGATAGGATGTTATTCATTTTTGGATGTATTCATTCGTGTTCATTATGACTATAGCGTTACCTTTATCTGCTTTTAGAATTTTTATGTTTTGTCTTGTTTTAGGTTTTTTATGCAATTAATGTCTATTTTGTAAGGTTGTTTTCAGTTTTCTGTTTTGTGAAATTATGTTGATGGTTTTGTGAGAAAATTCTTTGAAAAAATCGTTTAAGATGTTGTTTTTAGGTGTTTCTGGAAAATATAAATTTGTAATTTTACCTGGGAAGGTTGGCTCTTGGATGTCAATAAAATTATCTAAGTTGTCTTCTTTCTGTTGGTTGTTTTTGGTTGTTTCCTTGTTTTTGTTCTCTGTAGAAAGTATCACAAGTCTCCTGGCTAGGTCTTCTAAACATGTTTTGATTTCTATGGTTGGAATGTGCCTAGGTGCTATAGCGAAGTTGAGTCCTTTGTTAAGTAGATGTATCTCGTCTGTGTTTAATTGACGGTCGGATCTGTTAATTATGAGGTTAGTCAACGGTTTGTCGTTTTGGTGTCTTTTCTGTTGTTTGCATCTTAGTTTGGCAAAAATTAGTAACAAAATATGACATTCCAATTAATACCAAATTTATTCAAAAACCCGGCACAAAACTGAGGTCTATACTATGTAAAAACTATACTGACAAACACCACACCAACATTATTTATAAAATACAATGTGATAACTGCCACGACTTCTATATTGGAGAAACAAGTAGAAAAATGGAAACCAGATTCAAAGAACATAAAAAGTCACCTTCACACGTTTTCGAACACTGCAAGTCAAATAAACACAACATAACCATAGAAAACACTCAAATACTAAATAAAGAAACAAACATAAACAAACGTAAAATTAAAGAAGCCTTACTTATACAACAACTTAAACCCAAAATAAACCAATATAAAGGAACGCCTTTATACCTATATTAATATAATAAATAAAATTATATATTCAAACATCTAATACCGCCCTCTACATTTCGACACACAGTTACACAACCCCTTTCAAACATGTGGTCAGCTTCCGGTCAGTTACCTCTTTCTTTGTGAACCTGACGATGACCGAAGAAGGTCGAAACGTTGTTCGCTCTTCTATGTAAAGTGTTTTCTCAGCCCAAACGAGCCGTTTTTGCATATAAATGTTCTTGTTTTTATTGGTTCCTGAGGGATAACTTATTTATGTAATAAGTATTTAATAATACATGTGTTCTTGTTTTTATTAGTTCCTGAGGGATAACTTATTTATGTAGTAAGTACTTAACAATACATGTGTTCTTGTTTTTATTGGTTCCTGAGGGATAACTTATTTATGTAGTAAGTAAATAATAATACGTGTTCTTGTTTTTATTGGTTCCTGAGGCTAAAAGTGTCGAGAACTTCTGAACTAAAAGTCACTTTCTTATTAGAAAACAAACAACATATCGGTAAAGGTGGTGCCCCCTCTAAAGACATGTGCAGACTTTGGCAAGTTTCCAAAACCATTTTTGCACGCTCATAAGTTGTTTGATGATGGATATTTACGCAAAATTTCGCACGCAGTCACTAATTTTAAATTTACAGACAAAAATGAAGGCACCTAATCAACAACACCTATCTCACCAAACCAAACAGTGTGATTTGAACATTACCAATGTGCCAAGCCCATAACAGGACGTGAACAAGGTTATCTCTCTCGGTGTTTGGGTAAGATATGTTCATTCCCTGGAGGGTCAGGTTCTCTATGACCTCTTTTTCCTCACTACTTTTGGTCTTGCCGTATTGGTATTTGTAATTGTAGAACTGAATATTATTCTGATCCTTTTCAGGGCAATGTATTATGGTACATATATAGTTATTATTTTACTCTTATCAGCAGAATGTCAGGTTTGTTGGTGGCACTTTTTGTTTCTTTATTTAAATTAAATTTTATTACTTTTATTTATTTTTTATGTTTAAAATATAATTTAACTGGGAGAGATATTTAGAACTAACTTCATCATGTATGAGGTACCTATCTAGTTCGCATAGTAATTTATTTTTATCCAATTCTTATTAAAGTACATTATTGTAATATGTAGGAGTCTATCTGGTATGTTCGAGTATTTGTGAATGAATTGAGATGATATTGTTCTTGGAACTCTGTATGCAGTTGTGAGGAGTGTGTTTTGGATTGTTTGTAATTATTTTATTGCTTACAGTTATCCATGCTGGAGCTGCATAATCTGTTACTGTTCTAATATATGAACAAGAGACTCTCATATTCACGTAGGTTTAATTTGAATTTCGCGCAAATCTACACGACTGCTATCTGCGCTAGATGTTCATAATCTAGCAGCGTAAGACCACAAGGAAGACATCGAATCATCATCACCCACCGCCAACTCTTGGTATAATCTTTACTAACGAATAGTGGGATTAACCGTGACTTATATATCGCCTCCACGGCTGAAAGGACGAGCATGTTTGATGTGACGGTGATTCGAACCCGTGACCTTCACTTTGCGAATCGAGCGCCCCAACCACCTGGCTCGTAATATAAACGAACACAGGACAGTGAATTTAGAAGCTGGGTATAGCTGTAAATTGTGAACCTTATGTCCATCCGCACATAATTACAACGAATGTCCTTATTTGGTGGGTAATTCAACACTGAAAGATAACAAATGGAACTTACTGTTTTAAATATGAAACTCTGTTGTCAGTTTATTCTGTACGTTCTAGCTTTTACAAAACTATATTATAGGACTACACCTCATGGTAAAACTACAATGAAAATACGCGCATAGAAATCTAAATCAGAACTGTCGTGAGCAGAACCGAATCTCGTCAACAAACATGTCCGTCCTCTCATCCGTGAAGGCGCAATAATGTGATGGTCATTGCAACTTTCCGGCGGAAAAAAGTACCCCAAGAATGGATGTGAGGTTCTGTTAATTAGCTGTCTTGTCTACAGTCTACCGTATCGAAATTAGAGCACACAACCTTCGGGTAGATCTTTGCGAAAATCGACAAACAAACGTGTCTCCTGTCGCATACAAGTGCGCAATACGACTGCGCAAGCCCAACTGCTCATGACATGGAAACAACAGCTCAATACATTAGCTGTTGTTCCTTTCCATCAACACAACTTGACTTAAAGAAGATATTACTGGTAGGTGTTTAATTTTCTAACCTGAACGCTTTCCGAGGACAATAATGGACGAAACTAGACATAAACAGCCGAAATATATACTCTCTACATGAACATAAACATCTCCACATACAAAAACACGAACTTTTTACGGATTCCAAATGTTTCGTTTGCAACAATTCTTTCCGAAGCGCCCCTAGTGACATAGTAGCGAACATGGGTGTCAAAAACACTGTCAATTAAAACTCGATACCTTAGGTGGATACATTGGAGAAAGTCCAGACTCTAGCATTAGGTTTAGAAACAATAGTAGTGTACGACTTTACATATGTGTTATACACCTATACAATCAGTTTGAAAAGAAACATCTATCGTATGTATATAACCTGTCATTGTAATAATAACAATGTTGCTGACCCCTTGTTCATATGAGGAACAAACTAAACAAAAATATAATCTGTCATTGTAAGTAATAACCACGTTGCTGACCCCTTGTTCATGTGAGGAACAAAGTAAACAGAAATATAACCTGTCATTGTAATAATAACAATGTTACTGACCCTTGTTCATGTGAGCTACAAACTAAACAAAAATATAATCTGTCATTGTAAGCAATAACCACGTTGCTGACCCCTTGTTCATGTGAGGAACAAAGTAAACAGAAATATAACCTGTCATTGTAATAATAACAATGTTACTGACCCCTTGTTCATGTAAGGAACAAACTAAACAAAAATATAATCTGTCATTGTAAGTAATAACCACGTTGCTGACCCCTTGTTCATGTGAGGAACAAAGTAAACAGAAATATAACCTGTCATTGTAATAATAACAATGTTACTGACCCCTTGTTCATGTGAGGAACAAACTAAACAAAAATATAATCTGTCATTGTAAGCAATAACCACGTTGCTGACCCCTTGTTCATGTGAGGAACAAAGTAAACAGAAATATAACCTGTCATTGTAATAATAACAATGTTACTGACCCCTTGTTCATGTGAAGAACAAACTAAACAAAAATATAATCTGTCATTGTAAGTAATAACCACGTTGCTGACCCCTTGTTCATGTGAGGAACAAAGTAAACAGAAATATAACCTGTCATTGTAATAATAACAATGTTACTGACCCCTTGTTCATGTAAGGAACAAACTAAACAAAAATATAATCTGTCATTGTAAGTAATAACCACGTTGCTGACCCCTTGTTCATGTGAGGAACAAAGTAAACAGAAATATAACCTGTCATTGTAATAATAACAATGTTACTGACCCCTTGTTCATGTGAGGAACAAACTAAACAAAAATATAATCTGTCATTGTAAACAATAACCACGTTGCTGACCCCTTGTTCATGTGAGGAACAAAGTAAACAGAAATATAATCTGTCATTGTAATAATAACAATGTTGCTGACCCCTTGTTCATTGTAATAATAACATATATTTGTCCTTCATGTTTTCTGTACAAATATAGTTAAGTCATGTTTACAATAGTAAATTATATGTTTTTTGAACACACACATAAACATATGAATTGTGAAAGCCCCTGTACATTTTCTTGAAGATAAAAAATAATAAAAAACTCAATTTAAAATAATTAATTTTATTAACTTTGATACAATGTAGACAAAGTGTAATTAATATTAGAAGAATGATACAAACTATACAGGATGAAGAGACACTATTCTCAGCCAGTTATAAATCTTCTGAATACAAATTATACAGGATGAAGAGACACTATTCTCAGCCAGTTATAAATCTTCTGAATACAAACTATACAGGATGAAGAGACACTATTCTCAGCCAGTTATAAATCTTCTAAATACAAACTACACTGGATGAAGAGACACTATTCTCAGCCAGTTATAAATCTTCTAAATACAAACTATACAGGATGAAGAGACACTATTCTCAGCCAGTTATAAATCTTCTGAATACAAACTATACTGGATGAAGAGACACTATTCTCAGCCAGTTATAAATCTTCTGAATACAAACTACACTGGATGAAGAGACACTATTCTCAGCCAGTTATAAATCTTCTGAATACAAACTACACTGGATGAAGAGACACTATTCTCAGCCAGTTATAAATCTTCTGAATACAAACTATACTGGATGAAGAGACACTATTCTCAGCCAGTTATAAATCTTCTAAATACAAACTATACTGGATGAAGAGACACTATTCTCAGCCAGTTATAAATCTTCTAAATACAAACTATACTGGATGAAGAGACACTATTCTCAGCCAGTTATAAATCTTCTGAATACAAACTATACTGGATGAAGAGACACTATTCTCAGCCAGTTATAAATCTTCTAAATACAAACTATACAGGATGAAGAGACACTATTCTCAGCCAGTTATAAATCTTCTAAATACAAACTATACTGGATAAAGAGACACTATTCTCAGCCAGTTATAAATCTTCTAAATACAAACTACACTGGATGAAGAGACACTATTCTCAGCCAGTTATAAATCTTTTGAATACAAACTATACAGGATGAAGAGACACCATTTTCAGCCAGTTATAAATCTTCTAAGTTTAATCATATAAAGTAACTTCATTCATTAAATCAACATTTTACAAAACACTCTGAAAACTGTTAAAAATTATGTTAGAAAATTTTCATTGTTGATTACCTGCTTCCTGTATAACGAATCTAAGATAGTTTCATTCATTACCTGCTTCTTGTATATCTGAGTTAGTTTTATTCATTACCTGCTTCTTGTATATCCGAGTTAGTTTCATTCATTACTTGCTTCTTGTATATCTAAGATAGTTTCATTCATTACCTGCTTCTTGTATATCTGAGTTAGTTTCATTCATTACCTGCTTCTTGTATATCCGAGTTAGTTTCATTCATTACCTGCTTCTTGTATATCTGAGTTAGTTTTATTCATTACCTGCTTCTTGTATATCTGAGTTAGTTTTATTCATTACCTGCTTCCTGTATAATGAATCTAAGATAGTTTTATTCATTACCTGCATCCTGTATATCTGAGTTAGTTTTATTCATTACCTGCTTCCTGTATAACAAATCTAAGATAGTTTCATTCATTACCTGCTTCTTGTATATCTGAGTTAGTTTCATTCATTACCTGCTTCTTGTATATCTGAGTTAGTTTCATTCATTACCTGCTTCTTGTATATCTGAGTTAGTTTCATTCATTACCTGCTTCTTGTATATCTGAGTTAGTTTCATTCATTACCTGCTTCTTGTATATCTGAGTAAGTTTCATTCATTACCTGCTTCTTGTATATCTGAGTAAGTTTTATTCATTACCTGCATCCTGTATAACAAATCTAAGTTTGTTTTAACTCGTAAAATTTGTTTATTGCAGGTAAATATATGTCTTGATCTGACACAAACCAAAAGTCTTCAGTTACAAAAGAGATCAACTAAAAACTATTACAACTTATTGTGAAAACATTTTTTTATGGAATGTTCCTGATTTCTGTCTGAGTTTGGAGTTGATGTTTTTAAGTTTATATTGAAATAACTTTCAAGTATAAAGTATTCAGAAACTGTCTTTGAAATCACTGTATATTCTGAGTAACTAACTACAGGATATTTTAGCAACTTGAAGATGTCAGTATTAGATGTCACTATAGAATGAGCTTACAGTTTGTAACTATGGAATCTATTGATAGATAGTAAAACAAGCAACAACAAACAAACATTCTTACATTTGTTGATATGAATCAATCACTTTCAATAATCAATGAAAGTAAAGTAAAAATGAAAGCACATACATTACTTGAAAAATAATAATAAGTTTTTTCAGGTAATAATTTGTGACATAAACTGGTGGTTTAAATCAATAAATTTAAATAATATATTCACTGATTGACATTAAGTTAAACAGAAAAGAGTAATATATAGCAGGAAACATTCAGTTTCCTAATCCAAGGAATTAATAATGGCCTTCATAAATGCTGTTGCTACCAGGGCAGCATACGGTTGCCAGACTTTACCTACTGTTCCATCTCTGTAGTCCGAGATGCCTCTAATGAAAATGTAGTTGTCTTGACGATTTCCACACAAAGACTCGGCTACTGCATCAAACTCGGAATCATATGCTTTGATCCCATGTTGATGAGCAAATCTAAGCCTTTCTGACATCCTTCCAGAGCTAACAACACCAAAGTGAACAACTGGTGAAACTGATGCATGTGGGTCTTCTGTTCCTGTTGGTGGTTGAGGGTGAGAGACTTCTATCACATTATCTCCTCCGACAGACATGAAAAGTTTATCAGACTCTGACGGTGGTCTCGAAAAGTCCATTTCTTGATCTAACAACAGTTGCTGTGCTTCTCCAATGTAGTTTTGCCACTGCAGATCATTCGAGCTTTGCTGTTGCCACACGAGCCGAGCGTACCTCTGCAACTGGTACTTGGGTGAAGACCAGGTTCTCACTTTGTAACCACCAGGAGAACTTGAACCCTGTTCGTCTACAGACTTCTTATTTTCACAATATACATAAATATAATTATGATCTTCTGTCGGTGCTGACACAACCACATCTCCTAATCGTACATGGTTCTTATAGTCTGTGTAATTAGGCACTCCACCACCAACTCCAACAAGAAAAACATACTCAACATTTTGAAAGGTACCTAAAAGTTTCATAATATCATATAAATGTAAAGAAATTATTTTTTACACATGTCAGTACACAGGACTTCAACACACTTTTATTCACACATACAGTACTGTAACAAGATCCAATATGTACTCTTGGTTTACACATGCAGGATTTCAACACACTTTTATTCACACATACAGAACTGTAACAAGATCCAATATATACTCTTGGTTTACACATGCTAGTAGAGAGGATTTCAACACACTTTTATTCACACATACAGTACTGTAACAAGATTTAATATGTACTCTTGGTTTACACATGTTAGTACACAGGACCTCAACACACTTTTATTCACACATACAGTACTGTAACAAGATCCAATATGTACTCTTGGTTTACACATGTTAGTACAAAGGACTTCAACACACTTTTATTCACACATACAGTACTGTAACAAGATACAATATGTACTCTTGGTTTACACATGTCAGTACAGAGGATTTCAACACACTTTTATTCACACATACAGTACTGTAACAAGATCCAATATGTACTCTTGGTTTACACATGTTAGTACAGAGGATTTCAACACACTTTTATTCACACATACAGTACTATAACAAGATCCAATATGTACTCTTGGTTTACACATGCAGGATTTCAACACACTTTTATTCACACATACAGTACTGTAACAAGATCCAATATGTACTCTTGGTTTACACATGCTAGTACAGAGGATTTCAACACACTTTTATTCACACATACAGTACTGTAACAAGATCCAATATGTACTCTTGGTTTTACATGCAGGATTTCAACACACTTTTATTCACACATACAGTACTGTAACAAGATCCAATATGTACTCTTGGTTTACACATGCTAGTACAGAGGATTTCAACACACTTTTATTCACACATACAGTACTGTAACAAGATTTAATATGTACTCTTGGTTTACACATGTTAGTACACAGGACTTGAACACACTTTTATTCACACATACAGTACTGTAACAAGATTTAATATGTACTCTTGGTTTACACATGTTAGTACACAGGACCTCAACACACTTTTATTCACACATACAGTACTGTAACAAGATCCAATATGTACTCTTGGTTTACACATGTTAGTACAAAGGACTTCAACACACTTTTATTCACACATACAGTACTGTAACAAGATACAATATGTACTCTTGGTTTACACATGTCAGTACAGAGGATTTCAACACACTTTTATTCACACATACAGTACTGTAACAAGATCCAATATGTGCTCTTGGTTTACACATGTTAGTACAGAGGATTTCAACACACTTTTATTCACACATACAGTACTATAACAAGATCCAATATGTACTCTTGGTTTACACATGCAGGATTTCAACACACTTTTATTCACACATACAGTACTGTAACAAGATCCAATATGTACTCTTGGTTTACACATGCTAGTACAGAGGATTTCAACACACTTTTATTCACACATACAGTACTGTAACAAGATCCAATATGTACTCTTGGTTTACACATGCAGGATTTCAACACACTTTTATTCACACATACAGTACTGTAACAAGATCCAATATGTACTCTTGGTTTACACATGCTAGTACAGAGGATTTCAACACACTTTTATTCACACATACAGTACTGTAACAAGATCCAATATGTACTCTTGGTTTACACATGCTAGTACAGAGGATTTCAACACACTTTTATTCACACATACAGTACTGTAACAAGATCCAATATGTACTCTTGGTTTACACATGCAGGATTTCAACACACTTTTATTCACACATACAGTACTGTAACAAGATCCAATATGTACTCTTGGTTTACACATGTTAGTACAGAGGATATCAACACACTTTTATTCACACATACAGTACTGTAACAAGATCCAATATGTACTCTTGGTTTACACATGCAGGATTTCAACACACTTTTATTCACACATACAGTACTATAACAAGATCCAATATGTACTCTTGGTTTACACATGCAGGATTTCAACACACTTTTATTCACACATACAGTACTGTAACAAGATTTAATATGTACTCTTGGTTTACACATGTTAGTACACAGGACTTGAACACACTTTTATTCACACATACAGTACTGTAACAAGATCCAATATGTACTCTTGGTTTACACATGTTAGTACAGAGGATTTCAACACACTTTTATTCACACATACAGTACTGTAACAAGACCCAATATGTACTCTTGGTTTACACATGCAGGATTTCAACACACTTTTATTCACACATACAGTACTATAACAAGATCCAATATGTACTCTTGGTTTACACATGCAGGATTTCAACACACTTTATTCACACATACAGTACTGTAACAAGATTTAATATGTACTCTTGGTTTACACATGTTAGTACACAGGACTTGAACACACTTTTATTCACACATACAGTACTGTAACAAGATCCAATATGTACTCTTGGTTTACACATGCTAGTACAGAGGATTTCAACACACTTTTATTCACACATACAGTACTGTAACAAGATCCAATATGTACTCTTGGTTTACACATGCAGGATTTCAACACACTTTTATTCACACATACAGTACTGTAACAAGATCCAATATGTACTCTTGGTTTACACATGCTAGTACAGAGGATTTCAACACACTTTTATTCACACATACAGTACTGTAACAAGATCCAATATGTACTCTTGGTTTACACATGCAGGATTTCAACACACCTTTATTCACACATACAGTACTGTAACAAGATCCAATATGTACTCTTGGTTTTCACATGTTAGTACAGAGGATATCAACACACTTTTATTCACACATACAGTACTGTAACAAGATACAATATGTACTCTTGGTTTACACATGTTAGTACAGAGGATTTCAACACACTTTTATTCACACATACAGTACTGTAACAAGATCCAATATGTACTCTTGGTTTACACATGCAGGATTTCAACACACTTTTATTCACACATACAGTACTATAACAAGATCCAATATGTACTCTTGGTTTACACATGCAGGATTTCAACACACTTTTATTCACACATACAGTACTGTAACAAGATTTAATATGTACTCTTGGTTTACACATGTTAGTACACAGGACTTGAACACACTTTTATTCACACATACAGTACTGTAACAAGATCCAATATGTACTCTTGGTTTACATGTTAGCACAGAGGATTTCAACACACTTTTATTCACACATACAGTACTGTAACAAGATCCAATATGTACTCTTGGTTTACACATGTTAGTACAGAGGATTTCAACACACTTTTATTCACACATACAGTACTGTAACAAGATCCAATATGTACTCTTGGTTTACACATGTTAGTACAGAGGATTTCAACACACTTTTATTCACACATACAGTACTGTAACAAGATCCAATATGTACTCTTGGTTTACACATGCTAGTACAGAGGATTTCAACACACTTTTATTCACACATACAGTACTGTAACAAGATCCAATATGTACTCTTGGTTTACACATGCAGGATTTCAACACACTTTTATTCACACATACAGAACTGTAACAAGATCAAATATGTACTCTTGGTTTACACATGCTAGTAGAGAGGATTTCAACACACTTTTATTCACACATACAGTACTGTAACAAGATCCAATATGTACTCTTGGTTTACACATGCAGGATTTCAACACACTTTTATTCACACATACAGTACTGTAACAAGATCCAATATGTACTCTTGGTTTACACATGCTAGTACAGAGAATTTCAACACACTTTTATTCACACATACAGTACTGTAACAAGATCCAATATGTACTCTTGGTTTACACATGTTAGTACACAGGACTTCAACACAATTTTATTCACACATACAGTACTGTAACAAGATCCAATATGTACTCTTGGTTTACACATGTTAGTACAGAGGATTTCAACACACTTTTATTCACACATACAGTACTGTAACAAGATCCAATATGTACTCTTGGTTTACACATGTTAGTACAGAGGACTTCAACACACTTTTATTCACACATACAGTACTGTAACAAGATTTAATATGTACTCTTGGTTTACACATGTTAGTACACAGGACTTGAACACACTTTTATTCACACATACAGTACTGTAACAAGATCCAATATGTACTCTTGGTTTACACATGTTAGCACAGAGGATTTCAACACACTTTTATTCACACATACAGTACTGTAACAAGATCCAATATGTACTCTTGGTTTACACATGTTAGTACAGAGGATTTCAACACACTTTTATTCACACATACAGTACTGTAACAAGATCCAATATGTACTCTTGGTTTACACATGTTAGTACAGAGGATTTCAACACACTTTTATTCACACATACAGTACTGTAACAAGATCCAATATGTACTCTTGGTTTACACATGCTAGTACAGAGGATTTCAACACACTTTTATTCACACATACAGTACTGTAACAAGATCCAATATGTACTCTTGGTTTACACATGCTAGTACAGAGGATTTCAACACACTTTTATTCACACATACAGTACTGTAACAAGATCAATATGTACTCTTGGTTTACACATGCAGGATTTCAACACACTTTTATTCACACATACAGAACTGTAACAAGATCAAATATGTACTCTTGGTTTACACATGCTAGTAGAGAGGATTTCAACACACTTTTATTCACACATACAGTACTGTAACAAGACCCAATATGTACTCTTGGTTTACACATGCAGGATTTCAACACACTTTTATTCACACATACAGTACTGTAACAAGATCCAATATGTACTCTTGGTTTACACATGCTAGTACAGAGAATTTCAACACACTTTTATTCACACATACAGTACTGTAACAAGATCCAATATGTACTCTTGGTTTACACATGTTAGTACAGAGGATTTCAACACACTTTTATTCACACATACAGTACTGTAACAAGATCCAATATGTACTCTTGGTTTACACATGTTAGTACAGAGGACTTCAACACACTTTTATTCACACATACAGTACTGTAACAAGATCCAATATGTACTCTTGGTTTACACATGTTAGTACACAGGACCTCAACACAATTTTATTCACACATACAGTACTGTAACAAGATCCAATATGTACTCTTAGTTTACAAATGCAGGATTTCAACAATATAACCTTACCTAATAGTCGAGTAGTGGTATTACCAGCTGCGATCATAGCTGAACGATCGTGACCAACGCAAGGTAACTTAGTAGCTACGACTCGATGTGACCCAATGTCACCAAGTGTATAGACGTGGGATTCACCTGACAAAATTAAAAGTACATTTACAATTATAGATATGTGGTTCATAATGAATCTATTTACTGGAAAATATAAGTATGTGTTGATTAACCTATGAGTTAAGATACAGCTCTGTGTTCCAATAAAGGTCACTTTGTGTTTTACTTTACTGTATGTTAACAATATGGTCACAATAGCTGAAATGTTTTTTCTCCAATAAAAACTTTAAACAATATTAAATATTAAACAATAATACGGTTTCATTTACTGTTTCATCAGGTCAACCAAATCTTTTATAAAGGTACAGTAAGTTTAACAGGATTGTATATTACCCATCATTTGTTTAAAGTTATGATTTCTACCTTACCTTCTGTTTTATACCTGAAATACACTTCCTTGTTCTCTATCATCGAATCAACAGCCACCTTCTCGCAGTACTTGGATGTAATAATTGCAATGGTTGGCTGCTGGAAACTGACAACCTTTGGCATCTGACGAACCATTTTGACATCTAAAGGTGAAGAGAAATAATTATGGTATAACTGGAATGATAAAAAGGAAAAGACAATAATTATATTGAGATATAATAATGAGAACTATAAGGAGCTGGAACAGTATCACACTTACAACATTCTATTAGAGTTATCAGAAAAAAGAACAGTTTCACACTTACAACAATTTATCAGATTTATTAGAAAGCGTAATACACTTACAGCATTATATTTATTAGAGAAAAGAACAGAAAATACTAAAATTAGTCTGTCAGCTTCATTATAAGAAAGACAGAAATACAATTACAAGTGTCAGGTTCACTAAAATGAATAAGTAAAATCATTAAACGCAGTATGAAAGTTGTGAGAAGTATCAATGGAAGAATATTAATTACAACCCACCTAATGTATACAGATGAAGGGAAATATACAATATAATAATTAAGTAGGGATAACTACATTTTATATTCATACAAGGGTTAAAACAACTGAACTATAAGAATCTATTAACACATTATAGTTACAGGCCATCAAATGTAAAAGAATGAAGAAGACAAAATATCAATATGGCCACAGAACTGAAAGAATGAACATGAAAGATATTGTCTTCCCATTATAAGGACAAAGATGAAAGATATTATCTTCCCATTATAATAATAAAGATGAAAGGTACTGTTTTCCCATTATAAAAATGAAGATGAAACATATTGTCTTCCCATTATAAGAATGAAGATGCAAGATACTGTCTTCCTATTATAAGGATGAAGATGAAATATACTGTCTTCCTATTATAAGGATGAAGATGAAAGATACTGTCTTCCTATTATAAGAACAAAGATGAAAGATATTGTCTTCCTATTATAAGAACAAAGATGAAAGATATTGTCTTCCTATTATAAGAATGAAGATGAAAGATATTGTCTTCCTCTTATAAGGACGAAGATGAAAGATATTATCTTCCCATTATAATAATAAAGATGAAAGGTACTGTTTTCCCATTATAAGAATGAAGATGAAACATATTGTCTTCCCATTATAAGAATGAAGATGCAAGATACTGTCTTCCTATTATAAGGATGAAGATGAAATATACTGTCTTCCTATTATAAGGATGAAGATGAAAGATACTGTCTTCCTATTATAAGAACAAAGATGAAAGATATTGTCTTCCTATTATAAGAATGAAGATGAAGAGGTATTGTTTTCCCATTATAAGGATGAAGATAAAAGATATTGTCTTCCCATTATAAGAATGATGATGAAATATACTGTCTTCCCATTATAAGGATGAAGATAAAAGATATTGTCTTCCTATTATAATAATAAAGATCAGAGATTCTGTCTTCCTATTATAAGGATGAAGATAAAAGATATTGTCTTCCCATTATAAGAATGAAGATGAAAGATATTGTCTTCCTATTATAATAATAAAGATCAAAGATATTGTCTTCCTATTATAAGAATGAGGATGACATAAGACATCTTCCCATTATAAGAATGAGGATGACATAAGACATCTTCCCATTATGAGAATGAAGATGAAAGATATTGTTACTGATTATGTAACAAAATTGAAAGAATGAATGAAATTTTAAATTCAGTCAATCAGAATTAAAATAATGAAAGAATCCTTTGACTGAAATCTACCACAACTGCAAGTATATATTAAGAAAATATATATTACATTACACTAAAATTATGAGTAAACAATTGTCAACATGGTGACTTTTGAACAATGTACAGTTTAAAGAAAGAAATTAAAAACTGTCTTTTATAGAATTCTTTTGTACCTTTGTCATGGAAAAGACAGACTTTACAAAATATACTGAAGTAAGAAGTTTTAAACAAGTAACTTTAACACAATTTAAACATAAAATAGTCATGAACAGTTTCAAACAAGTAACTTTAACACAATTTAAACATAAAATAGTCAAGAAAAGAACTAACTTTTACTGACACTTATAAATGTAAAAAGACAATTTTAAAGAACTTTAATAAGATTAAAATGAGAAAGAAATACAAAAACATTTAATTAAATTTACATTTCATAATTTATGTAACAACCAAAAGATGTTTATGATAATAAATAGTTTTTCTATTTAAGTTCCCTAGAAACAGAGGGTTAAAGCTATTTTCAAATGTGGCTCCATGTTGATGATAGTGACTTCTGGTCTGTGTTTTCCCTCACACCATGCATGTTCTGTTACTTCAGACTTGTTGATCTCATTTTAGATGGTTGACAAAGGTTGACCTGTTTCTCCCTTGTATGATCTACCACAGCTGCATGAAATGTCATATACACAGTTGTTCCTTAGATGTTGGTGGTCTGCCTTTGGTCATTCTCCTTTGGAGTTTTGTATTACTTTTGTAGATGGTCCTGATGTTGTTTTGTCCACAGATTATCTATAGCTTCTCTAATAGTCTTCTGGTATATGAAAGTGACACAGTTTCTATCTGTGCTGTGCCTGTTATTCAGTATGTCCTCTGTGTTTCTGTTCTATGAAACCCTTTAGGTACTCATTTGTCTGGAAATTCTCTGTTAACTCGTACATTTATTGTTTTCTTATAATATTATCAGTGTGATGGTACTCTCATGATTCTGTAACATCTCATTGTGCCTTTCTTAACAGTATCTGGACAGTGTGACTTGAACTTAAGATAGTGATGTTAGATTGCACCTCTTTCCACTTGAACACCTAGGAATGGTAGTACATTGTAGTTTTTGCATTCCATAGTGAACTGGATTAATGGTTGAAGACTGCTGATACTGTTCAGGAATGATGTACCATCTTCTTGATGTTACCACAGAACAAACGTGCCATTCCCTCCGTTGGTAATACCTTCTATTTAGATGGAAGGATGTAGCAGTTAAAGTGAACAAGAGCAGCTTCATGATGTTATTGGTTGTTATTTCTAGTAGTGTCATTCATTTGTTAACCAGTTGTATACCAGATGTTATGGGCACATCATTAATCAAGGAGACGAAGTGGGTAGAGTTCTTCAAGTACAAAGAGGACTTCCCACTCGGGAAGTTGATCACCTCGACCAGAAATTGGAGCTACGATGGAAAGTAAGGTGGACTAAAGAAGCACCACACATAACAATGACTAGTAACCATATCGGTGAGTAAAGCATACATGTAAGCCTCATATGATTCCCAGTATTTTGAAAAAAAAAATAGAAGAAAGAATACTTGAGTTAAAAAAATAGAAATACTTCCAAAATGTCCTCCTGATAGCCAAGTGGTTACTGTATTTGGATCAAAGGTTCAAGGGTTTGAATGCTAATAAGTTTACAAAAAAGCTTTTGGATAGTAATGTATACAAAAATGAATAATATAGATCCAGATGATGGCCAGAGAATTCACTGATCGAAATATTGTGAAAATAATTATCATCAAGAAGGGAATAATACTGCTATTAATGATACCATAAGTAATACTAATTTCTTATCTTCATTATCCTATAAAACTATAGAGCTAGAAAGGTAATAAAGAAATAAATAAGGAATATAACAATTGTTTTGTTTTGAAGTTTTTGCAAAGCTACTTGAGGACTCTCTGCATTAACCATCTCTAAGTTAGCAATAAGAAACTAGAAGGAAGGCAGCTAGTCAACACAAACCTATCACCTACTTTTGGGCTGCTCTTTTACTAACAAATAGTGAGATTGTCCATTAGACTATAATGCTCCAACAGCTGAAAGAGCGAGCATGTTTTGTGTGAGGGTGATTCATACCTACGACCCTCAAATTACAAGTTGAATTCCCTAACCACCTGGCATGTCAGGCTGATATGAACATAAAATGTATTCTACAAAATTACTTGTAAATCTAAAACCAGTAACACCACAATTACATATATCTTTATAATTATTTGTCACATGTGTAATGTTCAATGTTAAAAACTCAAGATTATTTTATACAAAATTCTAAAAGTAAGACAGTTTCCAGTCTCAAAACCGTCATTTTAGTACAACCTGGAAATTTAATTGGTATTAACACACATGAATCTATTAAATAAGGATGATAGATCCGATGGATATATTGTCACCAGATGGCATGAAATTCTTTAATATACAAATTGGTCTTCTGGTAATTGTATAAACAAAATTACATTTTATGAAACATTACAATCCTCATGACCAAGAACTAATATAAACATTATAATCCTCATGACTATGGACTAATATAAACACTACGATCCTCATGACCACGGACTAATATAAACACTACAATCCTCATGACCACGGACTAATATAAACATTACAATCCTCATGCCCACGGACTAATATAAACATTACAATCCTCATGCCCACGGACTAATATAAACATTACAATCCTCATGCCCACGGACTAATATAAATATTACAATCCTCATGACCATGGACTAATATAAACATTACAATCCTCATGACCACGGACTAATATAAACATTATAATCCTCATGACCATGGACTAATATAAACATTACAATCCTCATGACCACGGACTAATATAAACATTACAATCCTCATGACCATGGACTAATATAAACATTACAATCCTCATGACCACGGACTAATATAAACATTACAAACCTCATGACCACGGACTAATATAAACATTACAATCCTCATGACCATGGACTAATGGAAACATTACAATCCTCATGACCACGGAATAATATAAACATTACAATCCTCATGACCACGGACTAATATAAACATTACAATCCTCATGACCACAGACTAATATAAACATTACAATCCTCATGACCATGGACTAATATAAACATTATAATCCTCATGACTATGGACTAATATAAACATTATAATCCTCATGACCACGGACTAATATAAACATTACAATCCTCATGATCACGGACTAATATAATCAAAACATGCATATGAAATTGTTTTCCAATCTCATTTGGTTTTTACTAATTTTAATCTTGCATAGCATGTTATTGGTCATTTATTATATGTTTGAGACTGGAAAATGTCTTATTTTGAGAACTGTGTATGAAATAATTGTGACTTTTTTAAATTATAATTTTAACCATATTTTGTAACACCCTTTTCAGAAATAATGAAACAACTGTAATATGTTAATGAGCTTGAAAAGTACTTGTAATGATTATTGTTACAAATGTTAACAAATGGCTCAAGATTTTATGAAGATTATTTTAGTGACATCCTAACATAGTGGGAAACTAAAAATCAAAACAGAAGATACCTTACAATGTAATGTTGCTAAAGAGGGGAGGCTATCTTAAGTACATTGTATTAACTGTTGTGACAAACAACACAGCAAACATTGTATTAACTGTTATGACAAACAACACAGCGAACATTGTATTAACTGTTATGACTACCCATGTTCTTAGTTTACAAACAACACAGCAAACATTGTATTAACTGTTATGGCTACCCATGTTCTTAGTTTACAAACAACACAGCGAACATTGTATTAACTGTTATGGCTACCCATGTTCTTAGTTTACAAACAACACAGTGAACATTGTATTAACTGTTATGGCTACCCATGTTTTTAGTTTACAAACAACACAGCGAACATTGTATTAACTGTTATGGCTACCCATGTTCTTAGTTTACAAACAACACATTAATTGTGAATTTCCAACAGTTTTGTCAAATATGCAATACCATCAGTCACATCATATATGAAATGTACTGGTATAAAGACAGTAGATAAAACTGTTAATACAAACAATAATAATGTGTAACTATAAAGTATCTTTACCTTTATCATTCTGAGTAATTCTGGTATAGTTCTTATCACCAAGACACCTAATCAATGACCTAGAAAGGAGCTGCTCAATGGAACTATGGACTTCTTCTTCATTTCCTCTGGACTGTCTACATTGAACAATCATAAGTAATCTTTCAGGTAACAGTTCCATCTGAACTACAAATATGTTAGTTCACACATTAATCTTACTAGCTGGGGTACCTGCACCCTGGACAGAAATTATGTCAATTCATGATTAATAAAAGGTTATCTTAGAACATTGAAATTTGTTTCCTTTATAAATTATTTTTAAAAAATGCTCATAAAAACAGTAAAACGAAATATGAAACCAAAGATTTGAATGTATCTCCTCATTGATCCAAGAAACCTTTATGCCAAATTTGGTGAAGATCCATTAACAAGGGCAAAGAAGTGGTAAAAAGAAACCTTGAAAAATACTCATAAAAACTGCAATATGCCAAATTGAAAATTTGTGTGTATTTTCCCATGGACCTATTGAACTTCTCTACTAATTTTGGTGAAGATCCATCAACACCCTGTAAAATATAGTGCCAGTGCATTAGATCTGCATGTGATGTATTCATGACGTTATATCTGTACCCTGAGAATGGAGAAAAATAAAGTTCTCTGTGAGAAAAAAATGGAGGTGAAACAGGAAAATCTCGACACCTACCACAAATCTACATGGACATAGAATAAATATTTCTTAAAATTGGTGCTTACACAGTGCATAAAAGAAAAGTTATTCCAGTATCATATAAGCAAGAGTTCTACCATAGTATGATGATGAGTGTGGTTCACATACATAAACCATGCAATAGATGAACCTACACACATTAATCTTATGGTGAGTATGGTTCACACACACATGAACTTTGTAACAGATAAGGTTCATACAAACTGTGCAGTGAATGATGTAAAAATGATGTAAATGATGTAAATCTAGAAGTAATGTAATTTTGACACAAGGTACAGGCTGCTGTTCTTAATGTAAAAAAACTATATGAAATAAAAGAGTCTCCCATATACTAAAAACATTGGTCATACAATAGATCCATGGAATGTGTCTTTATGATTATATGAATTTTTACAGAAAGTGTTTTTATAACAATGTGAAACTTCCACAGAAAGTGTCTTTACAATCATATGAAACTTCTATGGAAAGCATATTTATGACCAAACTATACACCCATGGAAAGTGTCTTCACGATTACATGAAATGTTGACAGAAATTGGCTTTACAATTGCATCAGACTTCCACAGAAAATGTTTTTATTATTACATGAAACTTCCACAGAAAGTGTCTTTAGTATCACATGAAACTTCACAAGATTAATTTTAAATGGCTAAAACATCAACAAATAAACACAATATTAATGTGAGATCTTGTTAATAAACAGTTCTTATATTTATACATCCATTCAGTACTACACTTGTTCAAATTTAACTCCACACAATCAGAGTAAACATCTTCAAAACACAACATCTCATCTTATACAGACAGAAAGACTGTTATAAACACAAAATTTAAACCAAAGATAACAACACTGCTGATTAAAGATATGAGCACAGTTATGTGTTACATAATAACACAATGGGTTACAAGATTGTTAAACACAAAATTCAACCAAACATAATAACACAAGAAGATCCAAAATGTGTTTATTTATCAAATGAACTTTAGGTTCTAATAAATGAAATATACTAACAAGTGTTATGATGCATGTTTTCAAACAATTTCTTCCCAAACATTTCATATTTTCACTAAAATTTAAAACTCCAGTTTCTTTATTCAGAAACAAAACTATGTGGAAATACTATCTTTCACCAATAATTCCATTTTATCAACTTGGATGAGTAATTTAGAAAGAACTGTTGGACAACCATGAGAACTAACTTAGAAACAATTATTGGTTAAACACCAGGGCTATCTTAGCAACAACAGTTGGTCAACAGAATACAATAAAAATAATGAGAACAGAACTAAAGTTTTAAATATTAAAACTAACCTAACTAAATCTTCAACAGACACAGGATTTGGATATGCTGATTCTATCAGCTCTAAAATATATACATAACAGTTGGTCAACAGAATACAATAAAAATAATGAGAACAGAACTAAACTTTTAAATATTAAAACTAACCTAACTAAATCTTCAACAGACACAGGATTTGGATATGCTGATTCTATCAGCTCTAAAATACTCTCTTCCTCTAGCTTTCCATTGTTGGCACCTTCATCCAAATGACCTGTTTGAAATTAAGAAATAAAACTTTATAAATATAAATGAATCCTGTTGAGAACATACAACTAGCACAATATATATGTTAAATACTATTATAAGCTTATTCAAACTGTATGTGTTTAGTGCACAGATCTGTTTTAACAGATACCAGTACTAAAACACTCAAAACCACTATGGATTTAATAACTCACATGGAAGTAAGATTTCTCATAACTGTTAAATAGATTAGACGTGACTATACATTATAGCACAGTGTGTGCTCAGGTGGCTTATTAACTATGTTACATATGATAATTATATTACAGCACAGTGGACTCCATGTGGTTATTTTTATCACAGAAGTGTTTGTGAGCATATGTTATGTATCCAAAAAGCTGTGTACATTAGGATCACATAACATACGTATTAAAAGACAAACATAACGTTATAACATTTGTCTGTTGGTGCTCGAATGTAGCTTTACCATTATTATATACAGTCTTAAGAATTATAAGAATCATCTTCGTAATGTATGACATAAACAACTGCTAATAAAAAAGTTTTTTTACCTCATTTTATCTCTTTAAACAAATTATATGTAATAAACCAAGAGGGTTGCCACCATAAAATATTATCACTGTCCTTTATCAAACTGTATGACACGTAGTTTTAATCTGTTCAAACTCTACCACTTGTAAAGGTTCCCTCCCAAGCCCTTAAATGTATCACGTTAATCTGTGGTATTTATTATGTGTTGTTAAACGCTACGTACGCGCCAGTAAAATAAATCACTTGAGGGTGTAAAGATGTGGAAAATGATGGAGTATAACTCCAAGGTGTGCAACAATGAACATTTGTAAATGGTTGGTTCATTGTTAAACCACAAAATGAATCTAGTGTACACCTGACTTTCAATAGTTATAGATAACTACATGTTATAATCTATAACACAAACTACTGGCAATCCTTGTAGTTTTACTGTCACAAATAAGAAATTTTGTGTAGAAAGAACTTGAGAGTTATTGTTATAATTCTAAGAAACTACAAGTTTAGTACCTAGCAGATAATAAAGCCATGACCATAGCAACAGTTCAAACAATACAAATATTATTTAAATAATCTATATTATTTGATGTACAGATTTAACATTACTCCTTTAGAAGCCACTAAAGCTGTAAAGAAAAAACCTGACTTAAGGTGAATTTTCACAACATGTAAAGATCGTATTATGTAAAAAACACTCACCTGATCCATTTGGAAAGTCAGTCGTATCTTCTAGTTGTCTTAACTCTACCTCGATCTTTCTTATGGTAACATATTTTAACTGCATAAGTTTCATGATTTTCTTTATGAATCCCACATAATCTGAAAAAGGCATCATTGACTTGTAGTCTCACTGCTGATTATTCTTTGAAATAACAAATCTCTTCATGTAAGACGCACCTCAAAGTTTATTGTAAACTGTGTGCCTAACAGGTTTTACCAGATGTACAAATAAAGATAATTCTACTTATTCTGACCTTTAAATGGCTACATGAGAATGAATTTGATCTCAACCCATGTTTCAATTTGTAATTCTAAAAACATATGAACGAAAGTAAACAATAACGTCATAATACATAAACCACACGATATCTGCAACGTCCACTACCAAGAAGGCCTTTAGCCTAATCCTATGACTTAGTTCAACCATCTTTAACACAAAATTTATGTTACTTCATAAATTTAAATATTTTCTAATATTTATCAAAATATATATTTAGTATTAAATATCTACCAACATGTAGAACCTTTGAATGCATTTGTTTAATAGCCGTTATTCAGACTCTTACAAAATAAAATTATTCTAAAACGTTAGCTGACTATTAAAAAATTAGAAAGAAAATGGTCTGGAACATAATTAAGCATATTTTTTTTATAAAATATCATTTTATATTTACATTTTAACAATGTAATTCAAAAGAATGCAGACAGACACTGAAGTACCTTTTGGGAATTCACACGGACTAACTAAATCTCGAAAAAAATCCTGTGCATCTCGCATTTTGTCAGTATCCAAAACATTGGTTTTAAACCACAATTTAAGCTGTCGGCTTTCCTGAAGGAAAACAAACAGTATTTCTTATATTCAACCACATAAATCAAGACATTTTTAAAACTGTCTAAATAAGAGTGAAACGTGGTCAAAATATTGTTCTAGTTTCTTATGGTCACTTATCAACAGATATCATGGTTCCTTAAAAACATAAATGTGGAAACATTTCAAGAACAAGTTACTTAACATCAAACTACACCCTACCATTCATTACTTGGTAAATTATTAAATATATCTCAGAATATACTTTATACCATTACTTGCTGAATAATTACTTTGTTATTAGAAGTTATGTTCTTGTGAAACCTTTTGATAATCAAATCTTTAAACCTGTGTTCATGTACAAACCCTCATATGTATTTAATAAACATCAGTATAACATAGGACAACAAAAAATATTGTTACTATCAACAGTTAAGATGACAACAGAAGATACTGTTACTATCAATAGGTAAAGGGACAACAAAATATACTATTAGTATCAACAGCTAAGAGACAACAAAAGATAGTTACTACCAACAGCTAAGGGAAAACAAAATATACTGTTACTACCAACAGCTAAGGGAAAACAAAATATACTGTTACTATCAACAGTTAAGAGGACAACAGAAGATACTGTTACTATCAATAGGTAAAGGGACAACAAAATATACTATTAGTATCAACAGCTAAGAGACAACAAAAGATAGTTACTACCAACAGCTAAGGGAAAACAAAATATACTGTTACTACCAACAGCTAAGGGAAAACAAAATATACTGTTACTACCAACAGCTAAGGGAAAACAAAATATACTGTTACTATCAACAGCTAAGAGGACAACAATAGATACTGATACTATCAATAGCTAGGTGGACAACAATAGATACTGATACTAACAACAGCTAAGGGAACAACAATAGATACTGATACGATCAACTGCTAAGGGGGCAACAATAGATACTGATATAATCAACAGCTAAGGGGGCAACGATGCTGGTACTATCAACAGCTAAGGGGGCAACAATAGATACTGATACTATCAACTGCTAAGGGGGCAACAATAGATACTGATACTATCAACTGCTAAGGGGACAACAATAGATACTGATACTATCAACAGCTAAGGGGGCAACAATAGATACTGATACTATCAACTGCTAAGGGAACAACAATAGATACTGATACGATCAACTGCTAAGGGGGCAACAATAGATACTGATATAATCAACAGCTAAGGGGACAACGATGCTGGTACTATCAACAGCTAAGGGGGCAACAATAGATACTGATACTATCAACTGCTAGGTGGACAACAATAGATACTGATACTATCAACTGCTAAGGGGACAACAATAGATACTGATACTAACAACAGCTAAGAGGGCAACAATAGATACTGGTACTATCAACAGCTAAGGGGGCAACGATGCTGGTACTATCAACAGCTAAGGGGGCAACAATAGATACTGATACTATCAACTGCTAGGTGGACAACAATAGATACTGATACTATCAACTGCTAAGGGGACAACAATAGATACTGATACTAACAACAGCTAAGAGGGCAACAATAGATACTGGTACTATCAACAGCTAAGGGGACAACAATAGATACTGATATAATCAACAGCTAAGGGGGCAACAATAGATACTGGTACTATCAACAGCTAAGGGGACAACAATAGATACTGATACTATCAACAGCTAAGGGGGCAACAATAGATACTGATACTATCAACTGCTAAGGGGGCAACAATAGATACTGATACTATCAACAGCTAAGGGGACAACAATAGATACTGATACTATCAACAGCTAAGGGGCAACAATAGATACAGATACTATCAACAGCTAAGGGAACAACAATAGATACTGACACTATCAACAGCTAGGTGGACAACAATAGATACTGATACTAACAACAGCTCAGGAAATCAGCCAATTTTCTGAAATTTCAACTCATTCATCATGAATAAGCTTGCTTCTCACCACCATTACATTAAATAACATTTTTCACATTATAAAATGCCTGACATGTACTTAATTAATGATTAATAGTCATAGAAAGGCATTTTAAAAGTAAAGAGTACATGTTTATGTATATTGTTCCAATGAGCTGCTTCTTACTAAGCCTTATTTATGCCCCGGTTCTGAAAGTAGAAATATGGTGAATGCTTATCTCTCTTAACAAACCAATTTCTGTTCACCAAAGCATTTCTCATTAATTGAAATGAACTCATTAACTGATACATAAAAGAAAACTATCAATCATTTTATTACCTTCGTACGACAGTTTTTCGTTGCATTCGTTAGGAAAACTTTGAACTGCAAGGTAAGCTCTGGCGGTTTCCTCTCATCTGTTTCTGAAACAACAATTTGTTAAATTTTCCCTAAGTCTCTGGTATTAAGTGTTAATTGTTTCCAAGTATGCACACAGTCACTGAGTATAATAAATATACTTTCACCAATATTTTTCAAAAATAAACAGATTCATCCTTTAATATCTATTGTTTAGTTACACAGAAACAACAGAACACAAATATACATATTAGGCTTCTTCCGCTAGTACAGCGGGAAGTTTACGGATTTACAACGCTAAAATGAAGGGTTCGATTCCTGTCAGTGTGATCCGCAGATTGTCCGATGTGGCTTTGTTATAAGAAATCCACACATGTATATATTATACTAATTCGAGTCTCAAGACAAAAAGTATTTCCAAATTTTGGTGAAAATAAATAATATATTCACATCTGTTTGCTGGTAAATAACAAACAGGCTTCCAAATTGCACAAATAATACATTCAAAATAAAAATGTAAACCATTATTGGAATGTTATGAGTTACGTGACCCAGATTAAAGACCTTTTAATAAACCAATTTAAAACAAGTTACTTTAGTGCAACACATACCAACTGGATAACTTACGTTTCATTTAACATCTACAGATAGATAAAATGTATCATAACTAATTACTTAAATAACTTATAGGAAGGATCTGTCAATTATCTGTTATTTATTTACAGATAAACGAGAAAATAATTGATTGGACTTCGCATTTATTTTTAGTTTCTGTAGTTTTTTTTTAACGTATGCTCGTTTAGGCATCATTTCATAAGTAATAAAGTTCGTCCTTTAGATAGATACATTCACTACTTTAATTCTTTGCACATACGAAGGACTCGTAAATTGTTTTCTTGGACCAGTAGTACACGAAGTCCTGAATTTCTGACCGATGCATCAAGATTTTTAAAATTTTACAGTTAAGGTCACAAGGTTAAGGGTTTTTGACATCATAACACGTTATTTCGAAAACATGTTTTATGTTTGATAATGCTAAAGCAAAATTAATAGTATTCCAGGTGGTAAGGGCGCTCAACTCTCACTCTGAGAGTCACGGTTTTAAACGTGCTTGCCCTTTCTGCAGTGGGATTTTATAATGTGCAATAAGTCATACTATTTGTTGGTAAAATAATAGCCCAAGAGTTGGCGGTGGGTGGTGATGACTATTGCCTTCCCTCTAATGTTTGACTACTAAATTAGAAACAGCTGGCGCAGATTCTAAGCAATGGTATTCCACTCGCACTGTAGTGTGACTCGTGACGTAAATAAACAAACAAAAAAGCACCTCGAATGAATTCTTTAAACGTTGAACTTTAGTTCCGAAAGTTGCTCAAATAGTGCAGACACTATAAGCAAGCAAATGTATCCTAAAATTCGATAATAAAATATATATTCATCCGGTTGTTAGATACATAGTAAAATCAAAATGTTTTCAGAAAATCATACCTCACAACAAGTCCAAAGAACTTATATTTTGTGACGATGGCATGACTGTATATACATAATTCGTTTAATTATGAATAACTTATTACGAAATAAGCTTCAAGGAAACAAAAATTTTTTTGAAAATGAGTGAAAATTAAATGCAGTTGTTGGTGATTTACCTAAAGCTTCTTTCTTATTTATGACGATACCCTTGTGATCGCCACCAGCTACGTGAACAACATTGTTGTCGTCTACTGTAATTGGTGTCGTTCGTTCCAGTTTGAGTCGTGTATATCCCTGACTCTTCTTAGTTGGTGTGAGGACAATTTTTTCTGAAACACGATATAAAAGGAAACAAAGAAAAAATTACGTCACAAATACTGTTACACACTTTATGTCGTAATTTGTGAGTTTATTTATTTTACCGTATAATATTATTAATATGACTACAATTTAGAATTCATACATGAAATAAATACATCCTGTTGTGTGTGGTGTTACACGACTCAATGTTGCTTGTTCAAACGCAACGTAAACGCCTGTGTGTTGTGTTACTGTTGGTGAATTTTTTACGTGTTTGCCTCGTTTGTTTGTAAACGTGAATTCACCATAATAAATGCTATAGTAGTGTCATCTATCAACATATTATTGTACTTCTTGCAATACTTCTAGTACAGATTGCCGCTGCTGCATTGAGAAAATTAAAACTACTTTAGTTTTAAATCACTAATTATTAAAACATTTGTGGAGGCCCATTGGATTAAACATCTGAAGTTCTTTATCGATTTTGAATAAGAGCATTTTAAAATATATTCTGTTGAAGTATACAAGAGTTAAGCCTAAGACAAGTAACGTTCAATATTTCATTTTTAAAAAAACTGATTCAAAATCTAAGTGAGTCAAGAATTTTACAGCAGCGCTTTCTGCTGAAAAGATACATAACTTAAGAAATATTAGTAAGGTGAAACTCAAACTATTTGTTTCAACTTTTTGTTTTCTATCTATTGGAATTATCATATGTCGAAAAGTTTGAAGTTTGAAGGGGGAAAAAGTTATTTATTTTACACCATTTAAAACTTTTAAATTCAGGTAAGATAATTATACAGGATAAAGCTGTGTCCTGAGTGTAGAATTTACCTGTTCTATCAGTTGTAACAACTGAAAAGTCCACAACTCATGATCGGTCTGAAAACTACGACGTTCGAAAATTTTGTATAATTTGTAATAATGAATATTTAGTAACTTTTATATCAATGTTTCTCCACTGAGATGTTCTTAGTGGCCTATTCAAATTATCTGATGTAATATCAGCAGGCTCTCTTTTCGAAGCTTCATTTAATTGAAATTTATTCTTGACTAACTAAACCATCAAGTCTTAATGGCCAGTTTTGACGTAATCTCCCTCTTCACAGAAGTTCTATCCAGTGAAGCTTGCGAGATCGCTTTAGAACTTTATATCCAAGACCCCAACCCATTGATACACATCTCCAGCAACCAATTAGCAACCCTGATAGATTTCACTATCACCAAAACTAACTTTATGTTCAATAACCAAAACTACCTACAAATAAATGGTCTAAGTATAGGGGATCCAGTGTTACCAGTTCTAGCCAACATTTTTATGACACAGATTGAATCACAATCTATCATCTCATCCTTACATCCACCACTATACTGTTACAGGTATGTTGATTATACAATTGTTGGATTCACATCTATAGAACACACACTTAGTTTTTTAATCACGTTAACTCGATGCACCCCAACATTAAGTTCACCTGTGAACATAAGAAAACTACCTGTGATATTGAACAAAATTCCAAAGAAACATTACCCATACTGGACTATACATTCCCCGGGACTCAGCACATGAAACAAAACCAAAACTGAACATATTAAGAAACCAAATAAACACAGCCACAAAACTTTGTTCACCTGATAAAATTAACAAAATAAAACAACACTTCATCAACATCAACAAATTTTCCTCCAAAAACCGTTGAAAAAATTATACACACACACCTAGACCAACAACAAATAAACAACAATAAATCCCTAGATACAACAAACTCCAAAACCTTATACTGCTGTATGTTCCTGACATCAGCGAAAAAATAACTAACATTTGGAAAAACTTAAAACACGACATTTCAGTAAACACCAAATTTATTCAGAAACCAGGTACAAAACGACAGTTCATACTTTCTGAAAACTACACTGACAAACACAACACCAACGTTATTTATAAAATACAATGCAACAACTGTCAGAACTTTAATACTGGATAAACTACCGTGTTTCTCCGAAAATAAGACAGGGCTTATATTAATTTTCACTCCAAAATATGACACTAGGGCTTATTTTCGGGGAATGTCTTATTTTGATATATTAAAAATATGAAGTTACAAAGTAAAAATTATAAGACCTCTAAATAAACAGAAATTACGAAAAACATTCAGAAACTCATTAACAGGAATTTATTCAAAAACAATCATATCATCATCCTCTGGAATGTCTTGCAAATCATCTGTTTTTAAAATTCCTGCTGAGTTTTCACTTAACTCAATTTATTGTAGAATTTTCGCACCTACTCTCTCATGTTGAGCAATAGAGGTTTCATGGAATGAGAATTTCTTATCCAAGTAGCCTGCTCGTAACGCGTTGGCAATACAGTTGTCTGTAATTTTGTTCCATGAGTTTGTCACCCAAGTCACAATCTCTTGTAACCCGGCTTCACAAAGTTTCCACGCTCATTTCTCACCATTCTATTTTCAATGTAATCAAAATAAACTATTATTAAACTAACTGATTAATACTTAAACAAACTAATTAACTAACTATTAAACTAATTAATAAATTAATGTTTTTTTTATTTCTTTCCTCTTCCTGCCACTCTTAACTAGGGCTTATTTTAAGGGTAGGGCTTATATTAAAACTATCCCCAAAAATCACACTAGGTCTTATTTTATGGGTAGGTCTTATTCTCGGAGAAACACGGTAGTAGCAAAACGGAAACCAGGTTCAAAGAACACAAAAAACACCTTCACACATTTTTGAGCATTGCAAATCAAATAAACAGAAGAAAACCAGAGAAAACACCCAGATACTAAATAGGGAAAGGGATATAAACAAACGCAAGATCAAAGAAGCCATACTTATACAGCAACTAAAACCAAAATTGAACCTCCAAACTGACAGGTATTTCGGTTTGAATACCTCTGTCCCCTCTGGTTGGGAACAGAGACAACCAGGAGAGACTAAGAAAATAGCTTTCTCTTCTCCCCACTCTAGAATTGGTGTTTTGATGATGCAACCCGAAAAAAAAAAAAAACGGCGAAAAAGAGCCGATGACCGGTACCCCATCACGATTGTGAATAGCGTACACCAAATCACAAACTCAACGACCAATACTGGACTTAGGGTCTGTCAGGGCGACTGGGATCTATAAATCCGATGACACATTTTTGATGTGGGGGAAACAGGAGAACCCCATGAAAACCTATTTCCACTAGTTGGTGCCAATGAAGCCAGCTAGTGCCTGTTGAGTCAGCACGAAGAAGAAAGGGCTCGCACATAGATCTAAGTGGACTGGGAAAGTGATAAGTGGGGTTTTTCCCCCTGTCCCAACTTAGGGATTTGGTCGACAATATAAAAGGCCGTTCAGCACGGAAGTGAAACCTATGGTAAGAACAACCGTTTCGTATAATGCAGTCGACACTATACTTCGAAGTTGTTACTGTCTTGAGAAAGTGAGTAGACAGATTGGTGTGTTTAGAGTTGTTACTGTCTTGAGAAAGTGAGTAGACAGATTGGTGTGTTTAGAGTTGTTACTGTCTTGAGAAAGTGAGTAGGCAGATTGGTGTGTTTAGAGTTGTTACTGTCTTGAAAAAGTGAGTAGACAGATTGGTGTGTTTAGAGTTGTTACTGTCTTGAGAAAGTAAATAGACAGATTGGTGTGTTTAGAGTTGTTACTGTCTTGAGAAAGTGAGTAGGCAGGTTGGTGTGTTTAGAGTTGTTACTGTCTTGAGAAAGCGAGTAGACAGATTGATATGTTTAGAGTTGTTACTGTCTTGAGAAAGTGAGTAGACAGATTGGTGTGTTTAGAGTTGTTACTGTCTTGAGAAACCGAGTAGACAGATTGGTGTGTTTAGAGTTGTTACTGTCTTGAGAAACCGAGTAGACAGATTGGTGTGTTTAGAGTTATTACTATCTTGAGAAAGCGAGTAGACATTTTGGTGTGTTTAGAGTTGTTACTGTCTTGAGAGTGAGTGAGTAGACAGATTGGTGTGTTTAGAGTTGTTACTGTCTTGAGAAAGTGAGTAGACAGATTGGTGTGTTTAGAGTTGTTACTGTCTTGAGAAAGTAAATAGACAGATTGGTGTGTTTAGAGTTATTACTGTCTTGAGAAACCGAGTAGACAGATTGGTGTGTTTAGAGTTATTACTATCTTGAGAAAGCGAGTAGACATTTTGGTGTGTTTAGAGTTGTTACTGTCTTGAGAAAGTGAGTAGACAGATTGGTGTGTTTAGAGTTGTTACTGTCTTGAGAAAGTAAATAGACAGATTGGTGTGTTTAGAGTTGTTACTGTCTTGAGAAAGTGAGTAGACAAATTGGTGTGTTTAGAGTTGTTACTGTCTTGAGAAAGTGAGTAGACAGATTGGTGTGTTTAGAGTTGTTACTGTCTTGAGAAAGTGAGTAGACAGATTGGTGTGTTTAGAGTTGTTACTGTCTTGAGAAAGTAAATAGACAGATTGGTGTGTTTAGAGTTGTTACTGTCTTGAGAAAGTGAGTAGACAGATTGGTGTGTTTAGAGTTGTTACTGTCTTGAGAAAGTGAGTAGGCAGATTGGTGTGTTTAGAGTTGTTACTGTCTTGAGAAAGTGAGTAGACAGATTGGTGTGTTTAGAGTTGTTACTGTCTTGAGAAAGTAAATAGACAGATTGGTGTGTTTAGAGTTGTTACTGTCTTGAGAAAGTGAGTAGACAGATTGGTGTGTTTAGAGTTGTTACTGTCTTGAGAAAGTGAGTAAGCAGATTGGTGTGTTTAGAGTTGTTACTGTCTTGAGAAAGTGAGTAGACAGATTGGTGTGTTTAGAGTTGTTACTGTCTTGAAAAAGTAAATAGACAGATTGGTGTGTTTAGAGTTGTTACTGTCTTGAGAAAGTAAATAGACAGATTGGTGTGTTTAGAGTTGTTACTGTCTTGAGAAAGTGAGTAGACAGATTGGTGTGTTTAAGAGTTGTTACTGTCTTGAGAAAGTAAATAGACAGATTGGTGTGTTTAGAGTTGTTACTGTCTTGAGAAAGTGAGTAGACAGATTGGTGTGTTTAGAGTTGTTACTGTCTTGAGAAAGTAAATAGACAGATTGGTGTGTTTAGAGTTGTTACTGTCTTGAGAAAGTGAGTAGACAGATTGGTGTGTTTAGAGTTGTTACTGTCTTGAGAAAGTGAGTAGACAGATTGGTGTGTTTAGAGTTGTTACTGTCTTGAGAAAGTGAGTAGACAGATTGGTGTGTTTAGAGTTGTTACTGTCTTGAGAAAGTGAGTAGACAGATTGGTGTGTTTAGAGTTGTTACTGTCTTGAGAAAGTGAGTAGACAGATTGGTGTGTTTAGAGTTGTTACTGTCTTGAGAAAGTAAATAGACAGATTGGTGTGTTTAGAGTTGTTACTGTCTTGAGAAAGTGAGTAGACAGATTGGTGTGTTTAGAGTTGTTACTGTCTTGAGAAAGTGAGTAGAGACAGATTGGTGTGTTTAGAGTTGTTACTATCTTGAGAAAGTGAGTAGACAGATTGGTGTGTTTAGAGTTGTTACTGTCTTGAGAAAGTGAGTAGACAGATTGGTGTGTTTAGAGTTGTTACTGTCTTGAGAAAGTGAGTAGACAGATTGGTGTGTTTAGAGTTGTTACTGTCTTGAGAAAGTAAATAGACAGATTGGTGTGTTTAGAGTTGTTACTGTCTTGAGAAAGTAAATAGACAGATTGGTGTGTTTAGAGTTGTTACTGTCTTGAGAAAGTGAATAGGCAGGTTGGTGTGTTTAGAGTTGTTACTGTCTTGAGAAAGTGAGTAGACAGATTGGTGTGTTTAGAGTTGTTACTGTCTTGAGAAAGTGAGTAGACAGATTGGTGTGTTTAGAGTTATTACTGTCTTGAGAAACCGAGTAGACAGATTGGTGTGTTTAGAGTTATTACTATCTTGAGAAAGCGAGTAGACATTTTGGTGTGTTTAGAGTTGTTACTGTCTGGAGAAAGTAAATAGACAGATTGGTGTGTTTAGAGTTGGTACTGTCTTGAGAAAGTGAGTAGACAGATTGGTGTGTTTAGAGTTGTTACTGTTTTGAAAGAGTGAGTAGACAGATTGGTGTGTTTAGAGTTGTTACTGTCTTGAAAAGTGAGTAGACAGATTGGTGTGTTTAGAGTTGTTACTGTCTTGAGAAAGTAAATAGACAGATTGGTGTGTTTAGAGTTGTTACTGTCTTGAGAAAGTGAGTAGACAGATTGGTGTGTTTAGAGTTGTTACTGTCTTGAGAAAGTGAGTAGGCAGATTGGTGTGTTTAGAGTTGTTACTGTCTTGAGAAAGTGAGTAGACAGATTGGTGTGTTTAGAGTTGTTACTGTCTTGAGAAAGTGAGTAAGCAGATTGGTGTGTTTAGAGTTGTTACTGTCTTGAGAAAGTGAGTAGACAGATTGGTGTGTTTAGAGTTGTTACTGTCTTGAGAAAGTGAGTAGACAGATTGGTGTGTTTAGAGTTGTTACTGTCTTGAGAAAGTAAATAGACAGATTGGTGTGTTTAGAGTTGTTACTGTCTTGAGAAAGTAAATAGACAGATTGGTGTGTTTAGAGTTGTTACTGTCTTGAGAAAGTAAATAGACAGATTGGTGTGTTTAGAGTTGTTACTGTCTTGAGAAAGTGAGTAGACAGATTGGTGTGTTTAGAGTTGTTACTGTCTTGAGAAAATGAGTAGACAGATTGGTGTGTTTAGAAAAATGCGATGTACGGCGAATATCTTGATCTGTATTTGGCACTCGATGGCATGTTGTATTTTTCGGGTTGGATGGTTGGGTCGACGCCTCTTAGAAACACGGAGAAAAGGCTAACAGGGCTATTAGAGGAAGAACAACTGACATTAAATTAATTATTCCGTGGTTGTCAAAAATATGATTGGTCTGCTGGTGTAGAGGGCTGGATTAGAACTCCGCCCCGGCGAAGGGTTTAGGTCCGGGAAGGGTAGATGGTAGCATCCGGCTTGTCTTGAGCAATAAACGCGACGATTTGGATTGAGGTAAGTTTCGACGGTAATCCGTGGGCGATTACCGGCGAGGTGACAGGTGAGGTCAGCAGAGAGAACAACATTGTAGCAGCAGTGGTTTGGCAAGTCCTAGCTAGCTCAACGTTCAAACAGGAAATGAATGAAAAACCAAAAATGAACTGATTTAAAAGAACACCTTTGTACCTATAATAAATAATAACCAAACGTCTAGCTGCAACGCTCCCTACATGTTCGTATCCTTTTTCCACTCTTGTTCCTAAGACACGTACCGGGTAACGGTCAGTTGAAACTTCTCTGTATTAACCTCAAGATAACCTAGAAAGGTCCAAAACGTTGTTCTGTACTTTATTTTAATAAAAGTTTTAATACCCATACCAACCATCTTGAGAATACACATCTGGTAATTAATAAATAAATATTCAGTGGTACTTAGTGAATTTTATGTCAGTATTTTTATTATGAGATGTCCTTACTAATTTAGTTATAGTATCTGGTAATTAATAAATAAAGGTCCAGCTAGTGGTGATATTTGATAACATTTATGTCAGTATTTCTCTTGTGAGATGTCCTTACTGGCTTAGTTATAGTATCTGGTAATTAAAAAATAAAGATTCAGCTAGTGGTGATATTTGGTAACATTTATGTCAGTATTTCTCTTGTGAGATATCCTTACTGGCTTAGTTATAGAGTCTGGTAATTAATAAATAAAGGTTCAGCTAGTGGTGATATTTGGTAACATTTATGTCAGTATTTCTCTTGTGAGATGACCTTACTGGCTTAGTTATAGTATTTGGTAATTAATAAATAAAGGTTCAGCAAGTGGTGATATTTGTTAACATTTATGTTTGTATTTCTCTTGTGAGATGTCCTTACTGATTTAGTTATAGTATATCGTAATTAATAAATAAAGATTCAGCTAGTGGTGATAATTGGTAACATTTATGTAAGTATTTCTCTTGTGAGATGCCCTTTCTGGTTTAGTTATAGTATCTGGTAATTAATAAATAAAGGTTCAACTAGTGGTGATATTTGGTAACATTTATGTCAGTATTTCTCTTGTGAGATGCCCTTTCTGGTTTAGTTATAGTATCTGGTAATTAATAAATAAAGGTTCAACTAGTGGTGATATTTGGTAACATTTATGTCAGTATTTCTCTTGTGAGATGTTCTTACTGGCTTAGTTATAGAGTCTGGTAATTAATAAATAAAGGTTCAGCTAGTGGTGATATTTGGTAACATTTATGTCAGTATTTCTCTTGTGAGATGTTCTTACTGGCTTAGTTATAGTATCTGGTAATTAATAAATAAAGGTTCAGCTAGTGGTGATATTTGGTAACATTTATGTCAGTATTTCTCTTGTGAGATGGCCTTACTGGCTTAGTTATAGTATCTAGTAATTAATAAATAAAGGTTCAACTAGTGGTGATATTTGTTAAGATTTATGTTAACCGGGTGAGCTAAATAATCTATTGATAAGTGGCCTGAAGCTGTAAGAAGTAAAACGACCAAGTTTTACAAACAGCATGCCTGTTGTAATGTTTACAACTTAAGTGTGATGTTAACAGTGATGACATGTTGTAACTTATACTCCTGATGCGTTACAAAAACAAATAAGGTGTATATTCTTAAAGTTATGTCAACATCGCTGAACAGAAGTTCAGTTGTTTTTGTAAAAATGTTCACCTTGATAGGTGAAAGTAAATACTTAAAGTTATTTATTACATAAACGTTTTCAAGGATTTTGTCTGTCACGTGACAGTATAAAGTAGCGAAGTTATATCTTAACGTTATCTACCATAGTTTGATTTAAGAGAAGACCAGACCCATATAATGATACACCAATGTTGGTGTTCAAGAGAGGTTGTAAAAATGTGGTGTGAAATTATTATCATTATAAACCTACTTTAACGTTGAAAGCAACTGTTTCCCTTGTTAAGACTGTTAATATCTGTCATAGAAATAACTGGCTGTAGAAGTACAAAAACCAGAAATTATGCAGTGAATGAAACGACATGTAGGCTCGTCTTACCTGAAGGTTTCAGAACTATAAGTAAAGTTTAAGTTTCGTTAGTTGTCTTAACGACACATCCAGTCGTGTAGATATGAAAGCGTTTTGTTTCTCTGTATGATCATTACAAAATAAAAGGAAGGAGATTTTTAATAAATAAAAGTACTCTGGTTTCTCTCAGTGACTGCAGATATTATATCCTATTTAGTTATACATAAATTATAGTCACGAAGAAAATAATATATTGTGTAAACTCTAAATCATTATATAGTTAAGAAGGAAGAATCTAGCAAATGTTACAGTTACAGAGGAAATGTGATATATAAATGTTACAGTTACGAGTGAAGAAACATACAAAATAAGTGTTGTGTTAACAAAGGAAACATGCAAAATAAGTGTTGTGTTAACAAAGGAAACATACAAAATAAGTGTTATATTAACAAAGGAAACATACAAAATAAGTGTTGTGTTAACAAAGGAAACATACAAAATAAGTGTTGTGTTAACAAAGGAAACATTCAATATAAGTGTTGTGTTAACAAAGGAACCATACAAAATAAGTGTTATATTAACAAAGGAAACATACAATATAAGTGTTGTGTTAACAAAGGTAACATACAAAATAAATGTTGTGTTAACAAAGGAAACATACAATATAAGTGTTATATTAACAAAGGAAACATACAATATAAGTGGTAGGAACGCCTACTGCCAAGTTTTGACCAGCTAACCTGTTACCAAATGGTTGGACTAAACCGTCAATCGTTTTGCACACACAAAGTGCTATTTATTGACAATTGTCCACGAACCATGGATTCTAGTGTTTCTAAGCAAGCTAAACGCTAGACAACACTTGGTTTTGTTTTAAAATGTTTTATCTACTTTTCTGTCATTGACATTTTATATTAACTAATTTTACGAAGGTCATGACCTTATGTGACATCTATATCTCAAGGTAGGTCCACATCTCAGAACATAAATAATTGTCTCAATTGGTGAACAGTCATAATGAATAAACTGTACATTTTATCCGCAAAACAGAAACAAATCATGAGTGACAGAAAAACGAAAGAATTTTAAAAAAGAAGTTTTTTGTTCATCTTACTATCCTTCAAGAACTTGTAATTTTTTATTTAAAAATATTGTAAGTACAAATATTTGAAATAAAATATATCTACAGTCGTAGAAGGTTGTTTTATTTAGAGGTGGGACTCACCTATCGCTTTATATATATATATATTCGATACAGTGTTTTAAGGTAATTACATAATTGAATGATGAAAATATAATATTTTTACTTCTATGTGTTTATAGTGTGTTCTCTTATAGATGAGGTTTATACATGCCACAAATAGCAGGCTTTCAACTGATATAATTTAATTGAGGGCGTAGAAACAAAGGTTACGCCCTTTTTAATCAGAGCGTGAAATATACTTAGTTTATAAACTGACGAGCGACCTCTATCGCAGCACCATAGAAATAATCTCAGAGCTGATAATTATCAAGGCACACGGCAGTGTTTCGTGCGACCAAAACAACGTGCAAGACGTATTGCGTGTTTCTACTTTCTTTAGTTCTGACTTAGTAATCCAAGCTATCAAATATTAGCAGTTGATTTACTATATTTTACATACCAAATTTCGTTAATTTTATAAACTTATCCTAATTAAAGAGCGTTTAGCGTCATGTGATGTTAACTTAAATAATCAGCATATATCGTGTGTCGACTGCGTGTGGTGATGACAACAAACTGTTAATCTAAATTCCACGGTGTTATTAAAAGAAGCTATTAACACTGTTTTAGGGTTAGAAAAAAGTGGCCTCGCTAACTATTGAATAAATATTTCTGTAAGATTTTCATCAATGCTACAAACGCAGGTACCAGTGTGGCCACCTATTTTAATTGTAATTCCTTCAAATCGCACGCTCAAACATTTTTAGTCGCACCTGTTTTCACACCTAACGTATTTTTATTAAGTAAATGTAAGCTGCTGTTTTAGAAACTAACGGAATAAACGAGGTGTAAGTGTATGCTATTTTATTAAGGATTTGTGTTTGTCAGTTAGTCTGAAATGCGTTTCAATTATTAACATAAATTATCATATTTCTGTAACTTATTTACAAGTCTTGTGTTATACATTTATAAGTGACTTTGAAAGAATTAATCTAAGTATATAAAGTAATATTAAAAACTTTGTATATTTCACTTATTTATTACAAAAATGAGGTAAACTTATTGTTGTTAGAATACATTAAATAATTTAACAAGGTTATTGTAGACTGTGTGTTTTATCTAACTTTGTGTCTCTTAACTCTAACATTACAGCGTGTTGGCGTTTGTTCCGTTTTTTTTAAATCAACAAACTGAATGTCTGAGATAACGTAACAATGATGACTGGTTTTATTTCATTCAAACTCAACGAGTATCGAATTACACAATAAATACCAGGATATTCTTCTAGCATGTCACAAGGTAGAAATCATGTGTATAACTGTCATAGAAGAAATTGACTTGTAGCCAAGTTATATTGGTGGTTATTATTACAGATGAAGAGTACGTGCTTGTGGCTTGTATGCTGTTAAAAAAAGCAGGTTAACTAAGCATGTTACTGTTCCTTATGAGACTACTCTGTCTGTTAAACGTGTTCATACATTTCGGAACATGTATATTGAAGTGACAAACATATGTGAATAACTTATGTCAATATACTTTTGAATGTTAGGCTAGCTAGCGAGTTTGACCAATGCCGGCCAGCCCAATAAAACCTTGTTATGTCATAAAGCATCTTTAGGGTGTATCTTCATTTAATCATAAAACATAGTTTGATATATTAAGAACTATTTAAAAATGAACTGAGTAGTAATTAATATTTATTTGTTACTGTAAGATTTATTAACATTTTTTACACTTCTACTGTTATGGTTCTGCCATCTTTATGAGATTGTTGTTGACCTAGTTTAGAGTTTTCCTTTCAATAAGTTCTTTAAAACTTTAAAAAAAAAGGAACAAATAAAAGGGGTCAGGCGAGGATGTTTGACCCGAGACTCGTGCTGACAATTGATGGTATGCTGAAATGCATTGAATGAGAAAGTTGACTGATTATCTACAAATGATTTATACTGGAGTGTAAGACATCTCAAAATAAGCAAATCAGTCAAAGAGACTGCATACTCTCGATTCGCCACTCCGTTTCGAGATTCACGTGTTTCTATGAGCTAACGTCAAATTTCAGCTTTGAAAACTCACAAAATCCTTTTCAGATCCAGAATGGTCAATAATCCGTATCATGTTTTATCTTAACCTTCATGTAGCCATTAAATTTGGTACACTTTACAGTTATCAACCCAAAATCATGAAAATGCCCTGACTCAAAAATGCCACAAACTGATCCAGTATACAGACCTGAATTTTGATCTGAATCAAATTTAAGGAGTACAATCCCATGCTGTTTTCCCATCTGGCTCACATCGGTCTATGGAGATCTATCCCATCCTGTTTTCCCATCTGGTTCACATCGGTCTATGGAGATCTATCCCATGCTGTTTTCCCATCTGGTTCACATCGGTCTATGGAGATCTATCCCATGCTGTTTTCCCATCTGGTTCACATCGGTCTATGGAGATCTATCCCATGCTGTTTTCCCATCTAGTTCACATCGGTCTATGGAGATCTATCCCATGTTGTTTTCCCATCTGGTTCACATCGGTCTATGGAGATCTATCCCATGTTTTTTCCCATCTGGTTCACATCGGTCTATGGAGATCTATCCCACATTGTCTTCTATATTTGGTTGACATTGGTCTATGGAGATCTAGAACATGTTGTCTTCCTATCTTATTTACATCGATTTATGCTGTCTATTAGTTTTCAAAATACGCACGTGGAAGCACAGACAGACAGACACACAATACCCTCGATCCCAGAGGATAAACTATTCATTTATTGAAGTTCTAGTACATTATCATCACTTGACAGACAAAAATAACAAAATAAATTGAATAATAGTGCCACTGATCGATTTTAATAAATCACAAAAATAACTGAAGCAGTGACAACTGTCACCTTATTGGTTAAACAACAAACGACATGACTTTCTTAATGTAACAATTAATTCAACAACGTGACTTTCTTAATGTAACAATTCATTCAACAACGTGACTTTCTTAATGTAACAATTCATTCAACGACGTGACTTTCTCAATGTAACAGTTCATTCAACAACGTGACTTTCTCAATGTAACAGTTCATTCAACAACGTGACTTTCTCAATGTAACAGTTCTTTCAACAACGTGACTTTCTCAATGTAACAGTTCATTCAACAACGTGACTTTCTCAGTGTAACAGTTCATTCAACGACGTAACTTTCTCAATGTAACAATTCATTCAATGACGTGACTTTCTCAATGTAACAGTTCATTCAACGACGTGACTTTCTCAATGTAACGGTTCATTCAACAACGTGACTTTCTCAATGTAACAGTTCATTCAACGACGTGACTTTCTCAATGTAACAGTTCATTCAACAACGTGACTTTCTCAATGTAACGGTTCTTTCAACAACGTGACTTTCTCAATGTAACAGTTCATTCAACAACGTGACTTTCTCAATGTAACAGTTCATTCAACGACGTAACTTTCTCAATGTAACAATTCATTCAACGACGTGACTTTCTCAATGTAACAGTTCATTCAACGACGTGACTTTCTCAATGTAACGGTTCATTCAACAACGTGACTTTCTCAATGTAACAGTTCATTCAACAACGTGACTTTCTCAATGTAACAGTTCATTCAACAACGTGACTTTCTCAATGTAACAGTTCATTCAACAACGTGCTGCCCCCCAAGAAGTTCAGTTGTAAATCATTCAGGTTATGACGCTAAAAACCAAGTTTCTGTACACGTAGTGGGCACAGCATAAATAACAACACATTTCCCAATTTTTTTTCTCTTCCTTTTCAATCCTTTATAAGCCTCATCTGGTTTGTTCCAACGACACTTTAAGTGAACAAGTGTTGTCTTATTTCAGTTGTGTGTTAGGGTAACAGCTTACAGATGTGTTGTTTCGGTTTCAGTGAGCTACGCTAAGAGCTCAACAATACTTGGTATTATTGTTATGATGACACATTGTGATGTCTCAACTATACTTGGTATCATTATTATGATGACACATTGTGATGTCTCAACTATACTTGGTATTATTATTATGATGACACACTTTAGTGTCTCAACTATATTTTATTTTCCTCGGTTTTTGGTAAGTCTCCAGGTCGTCTCTATTACAACATTAACTTGTTTCGTAGCTTACGTTCACCAACAATATCATATTATTCACCCACACACATAGAAAGGAGTCATTCCTCAGTAACAAATCTCTGTGAATAGGAGGAAGACAACGAGCTATCCACGACCTCCACCCTAAGCCCCAACAACTTTTATTGTTGTTTAAACTTGTACAACACTAGTGCTGGTCAACCACTGATCCATACAAGGCTGTTTTAAACTTCCTACTGATATTCTTATTTGAGTGAACCAATTCCACTCCTAGGTGGGCAACTTTTAGAAAGAGGTTCAGTGTCATAGAGGGTATTTTCCCCACCCCTGAGTAAGTCTTGGATCTGCTCGTTATAGAAGACAACTGCTCAGAAGTAATTGGTTTGGGTTTGTTGTTACTCCACGGTCTGAAGTTATAATTCCTGCCTTCCAAACAAAAATGTTCTCCACCCACAAATTACGGTAATTACTGCATATACGAAAATAGAATGAACTTTACCATTGTAATCACAATATTTCAACTTCCCATGTCAACATCTAACCAGTTGTAGCTCCTTATTATGTAGTCTATCAGCGTCATTAAACGTTATTCTTAAAATATTTGTTCTTGTTTGTTTGTTTTTTCTCTGTGAATATTTATACTCAATATATAGATATAACACCCAAATATTTCTCTGTCACGCTATGTTTCACCTGAACGGTCAATCGTAAAAAAAATAATAATAAAAATAAACCGCTTGTTTTCTAGACTATATTACAGGAAAATTATTATTTTTTTTACAATTCTTAGACCCCTAGTGGCACAGCGGTAAGTCTGCGGACTGACACCGCTAGAAACGGGGTTTCGATACCCGTGGTGGGTACAGCACAGATAGCTTATTGTATAACTTTGTGCTTAATTCCAAACAAAGAAATACAATCCCTGAAACTTCAATCGATCGGTAAGTTTTCGTATGTGCTGAACGGTCAATCTGAGAAAACTTACTACGAAGAAAAATGTTTCCTTTTTGTGCTGGAATTTCACGGGGTTCCAAATCCGGAAACTGACTGAAAACAATATTTCGAATGAATCGACAGAATGTATAAGGTGTTTGAGAACACGCTTATTGTTCTTCAGTTTTCTTATATTCACACACACATATTAATCTTGGTATTATAGGCATGTATGATTTTATTGTAACGTGTTGAATAAATTAATTGTAATGGTATTGATTATCTCCCCTTTGATACTTCTTGTAGAAATGACAAATGTCAAAGAGTTCAGCTGTTCAGCAGTTTTTTCTCAAGCTCAGTAAAATGACAAAAACGGTGATATCCAGCGGGAAAAAAAAATCCACGTTGCTAATTAATAAACCTGAGGACCCTGTTGTGTTGGATACACACTTTGTATCCAAACTTCAACCAACAATGCACTGTAACAGTCTCTTTTGTTTAAAAAGAAACGCAATACAATTTTCCTTACTAAAATGACACATGAAATGACAAAAAACGGTTGTAAACGGCCCACTAGACAATCATATTGCATACACACTCTAATTCAAGGGAATGAATTGGCTGCACATTGTATATTTATCTTCATCACTATTTTTAGGAAAATTATCATTGAATTGTTTTAACGAGAATCTACTAGTAATATATAAAACACGGTTTCCTTTTTTCAAAAAACAAAAAAACATTTAATATGGTTTATCCTGTTGTGCAAAAAACGAATCATTTTAGCAACCACCCACAAGCACAACATAATCCCACTTAAAATTTTAAATAACTTTGGTCGATTTCAGTAGGAGATCTGTGAATCATTGAGAAAATCTTCTTTGTAATAAAAGTTTGATTAACGATTTCATTTATTAATGGATAATATAGGCTATGCACAGTGTCATATGTATGATAACAGAGACACTGGTCTCTATACTGAACTAAACTGACTAATGAGATCAGTGAACTGATGAGACACGTGCAATTCACGTTCTGTGGTCATCGTTGAACATGTGGCAACATGAACAAATCATTTCTATGCCACTATTTTCGCTTGTTCGTGTAGGAAACGTGTTACATTTTCCAAAAGAACCCTGGTATTGCCCGAAAGGCCTCGTCAGCACTGGCTACAGAAGATATAACGTAGTGTACATTCTTTTCACTTTCACTAAACAGTTCTCATTAATAATATATTATCTGTCAAAATTAATGTTAGTTGTTCCATCCCTTTACTCTGTTGAAAGAATTCTTTCCGAAAACAAAAATGCTTAGAAAGAATCATATTGCCTATACAATTCCTTGCTATTATTATTTCTGCTATAACATTTAAATGCACTTCTTCAATAACAGTTTGTAATGTTAATCCTTTGGTTTCAAAAACAGAAGCCCGGAAAGATATTTTTTGGTAATTTAAATAAAAACTCACTATGTGGTGCTGCAGTGCGTCAGGACGAACTTGTGTGATAATCGATATGCAATAACAGCTCCACGTGATTATAATTTGAAACTTGTTGTTATGTAATATGTGAGGATCGTAACGATGTGAAATTCAGACACAAACATTAGTTAAATACGTTTGTTGAATGTATTTGTTTCACGTCTTTAAACCTGCAGTCTACGAATTACATTTATTTTCTGCTTTAACCGATCTGAAGTTGTAAGCCTCGTTTTCGCAAGCTCCTATTTTTAATAAACGTTTGACTTTGGCGAGTGAGAAACAACTATGTCGTGAAACATGAAGTTGTGTCTCTGTTCGAAGAGGCCCAGTATGGTCAGGTGGGTTAAGGCGTTCCACTTGTAATCTCAGGGTCGCGGGTTCGAATCCTCAGCGCACCAAACATGCTTTAGGCCTGGCATGGCCTAGCGCGTTAAGGCGTGCGCTTCGTAATCTGAGGGTCGCGGGTTCGCGCCCGAGTCGCGCCAAACATGCTCGCCCTCCCAGCCGTGGGGGCGTTATAATGTGACGGTCAATCCCACTATTCGTTGGTAAAAGAGTAGCCCAAGAGTTGGCGGTGGGTGGTGATGACTAGCTGCCTTCCCTCTAGTCTTACACTGCTAAATTAAGGACGGCTAGCACAGATAGCCCTCGAGTAGCTTTGTGCGAAATTCCAAAAACCAAACCAAACCAAACCTGTTCGAAGACTACTCTGATGTTTGTATATTTTATGTAACATCCAAGATTATGAAATTTCGGTTCACGTCTCAGTCGTGGTTTATGTAAAACTGACAACTCACAACTATGTTAGGGACAATCCTCACAGATGGTAGTTTGTAAAAATATCTGTCGTTAACTTACGTAGAACAACAGTAATTTTAAATAAACTCGTTTTTCTATGTTAATTTTCTTTCATTTTGTATATTTTTCACAAGAAATATCGGATTAAGATATTAAAAAACACTCACGCATAAAAGCGGTTTCAACAGAAAAAAATCCAACCTCGGAGAATCTTGTAAGGAAGTATACAATCTCTGATGCTGTTTGCTTAAACTAAAACCTGATGCGGTTCTTATATTTTTAAAACGAAGATTTCTGAGAGTGATGTTGACATCTTTAATGTACGTGTCTAACGAAATCTTCGAAGCGCTAGTCATGACAGAAATGGCATATTTATCGCAGACGGGCGTATTTACAAGTCCAAAGATCACTGGTGTTTAACAGTCAGTCTGGCGTTGTTAGCAGAACCTATTTATCCTGTCGGATGTTTTAATTTCTGTTTCAAACAAATTTGTTTGGAGGGTAAAAAACGATGTGGATATCCAGTTTTGTCGTGATAAATTACAAGATACAATTACTGTAGAATAAAATCCATCTTTATCATGTGTGGAAAGATTGTGTAAAATGATTTATATATTTATATGTGGATGTGTTTACTGGAAACAATTCTGAAATACCTTTCTTAAAAAGTTACAACATTACAGATATGGGATAACATTCTACAGGGCATATCGTATCTAAATTTCATTGTTTTGCCTTACAAAATCAAGTTAATTTACTTATATGAGTAAGAAAATAACAGTATTCCCACAATGGCATTAGTTCTACAACTCTTTACAACTAAAAGTCTCAGAAAAATACAAATAAAAGGACACAATGCCACTTTTTTCAAAAGTTGAAAAAATCTAGACACATTATCAATTCATAACGCGATTGGTGTCGTTATTAAAGGTCTAACAATTCTCTTCAGTGTTTCGTTATTAAAGGTCTAACAATTATCCACAGTGCTTCTTTATTAAAAGTCTGACAATTCTCCACAGTGTTTCTTTATTAACGGTCTAACTGTATTCTTCAGTGTTTCGTTATTAACAGTCTAACAATTCTCTACAGTGTTTCGTTATTAACGGTCTAACAGTATTCTTCAGTGTTTCGTTATTAACGGTCTAACAGTATTCTTCAGTGCTTCTTTATTAAAAGTCTGACAATTCTCCACAGTGTTTCCTTATTAACGGTCTAACTGTATTCTTCAGTGTTTCGTTATTAACGGTATAACAATTCTCTACAGTGTTTCGTTATTAACAGTCTAACAATTCTCTTCAGTGTTTCGTTATTAAAGGTCTAACAATTATCCACAGTGCTTCTTTATTAAAAGTCTGACAATTCTCCACAGTGTTTCTTTATTAACGGTCTAACTGTATTCCTCAGTATTTCGTTATTAACGGTCTAACAATTCTCTACAGTGTTTCGTTATTAACGGTCTAACAGTATTCTTCAGTGTTTCGTTATTAACGGTCTAAGAGTATTCTTCAGTGTTTCGTTATTAACGGTCTAACAATTCTCTACAGTGTTTCGTTATTAACGGTATAACAGTATTCTTCAGTGCTTCTTTATTAAAAGTCTGACAATTCTCCACAGTGTTTCTTTATTAAAAGTCTGACAATTCTCCACAGTGTTTCTTTATTAACGGTCTAACTGTATTCTTCAGTGTTTCGTTATTAACGGTCTAACAATTCTCTACAGTGTTTCGTTATTAACGGTCTAACAGTATTCTTCAGTGTTTCGTTATTAACGGTCTAACAATTCTCTACAGTGTTTCGTTATTAACGGTCTAACAGTATTCTTCAGTGTTTCGTTATTAACGGTCTAACAATTCTCTACAGTGTTTCGTTATTAAGGGTCTAACAATTCTCTACAGTGTTTCGTTATTAACGGTCTAACAGTATTCTTCAGTGTTTCGTTATTAACGGTCTAACAGTATTCTTCAGTGCTTCTTTATTAAAAGTCTGACAATTCTCCACAGTGTTTCCTTATTAACGGTCTAACTGTATTCTTCAGTGTTTCGTTATTAACGGTCTAACAATTCTCCACAGTGTTTCTTTATTAAAGGTCTAACAATTCTCCACAGAGTTTCGTTATTAACGGTATAACAATTCTCTACAGTGTTTCGTTATTAAAGGTCTGACAATTCTCTACAGAGTTTCGTTATTAAAGGTCTGACAATTCTCTACAGAGTTTCGTTATTAACGATCTAACAATTCTCTACAGTGTTTCGTTATTAACGGTCTAACAGTATTCTTCAGTGCTTCTTTATTAAAAGTCTGAGAATTCTCCACAGTGTTTCCTTATTAGCGGTCTAACTGTATTCTTCAGTGTTTCGTTATTAACGGTCTAACAATTCTCTACAGTGTTTCGTTATTAACGGTCTAACAATTCTCTTCAGTGTTTCGTTATTAAAGGTCTAACAATTATCCACAGTGCTTCTTTATTAAAAGTCTGACAATTCTCCACAGTGTTTCTTTATTAACGGTCTAACTGTATTCTTCAGTGTTTCGTTATTAACGGTCTAACAATTCTCTACAGTGTTTCGTTATTAACGGTCTAACAATTCTCTACAGTGTTTCGTTATTAACGGTCTAACAGTATTCTTCAGTGTTTCGTTATTAACGGTCTAACAGTATTCTTCAGTGCTTCTTTATTAAAAGTCTGACAATTCTCCACAGTGTTTCCTTATTAGCGGTCTAACTGTATTCTTCAGTGTTTCGTTATTAACGGTCTAACAATTCTCTACAGTGTTTCGTTATTAACGGTCTAACAATTCTCTTCAGTGTTTCGTTATTAAAGGTCTAACAATTATCCACAGTGCTTCTTTATTAAAAGTCTGACAATTCTCCACAGTGTTTCTTTATTAACGGTCTAACAGTATTCTTCAGTGTTTCGTTATTAACGGTCTAACAGTATTCTACAGTGTTTCGTTATTAACGGTCTAACTGTATTCTTTAGTGTTTCGTTATTAATGGTCTAACAATTCTCCACAGTGTTTCTTTATTAAAGGTCTAGCCATTCTCCACAGTGTTTCGTTATTAAAGGTCTAACAATTCTCCACAGTGTTTCGTTATTAACGGTATAACAATTCTCTACAGTGTTTCGTTATTAAAAGTCTAACAATTCTCTACAGAGTTTCGTTATTAACGGTATAACAATTCTCTACAGTGTTTCTTTGTTAAAGGTCTAACAATTCTCCACAGTGTTTCTTTATTAAAGGTCTGACAATTCTCCACAGTGTTTCTTTATTAAAGGTCTGACAATTCTCTACAGTGTTTCGTTATTAAAAGTCTAACAATTCTCTACAGAGTTTCGTTATTAACACTATAACAATTCTCCACAGTGTTTTGTTATTAAAGGTCTTACAATTCTCTACAGTGTTTCTTTGTTAAAGGTCTAACAGTTCTCTATATTGCTCAAAGATTTCTTATTACAGACAATTGTCTTGTGACACCTAAATGTTCTATATAGTCTTCAGAGGTTTCTTATTAACGCTACTTTTCTTTGAATGTCGACTAATACTGTATAAACAGTGTCCACGCTTTTTTGTTATACATAACGATACTGTGTGAGCAATGTTTACGTTTTTACTATAACGTTTATCATAATACCTGACTATACTGTGAAATCTGTGGCAAAGCTCAAGGTGGATTCTCCATTATTATCAATATATATTTTGATATGTGCGTGCATATTTTGATCATTTAGCGTCTGAGAAAGATGTAAACCTAACCGTATCGTGTATCGGCTATTTATTCAGGGGCATCCGATCATATATTTATGGTGATGGAACCTTAGCTTGTGTCAAAAGCTCTAAAAGTAACTCTTGAAAGGGTTAAATATATGACTTACCTTGAAGATTGGTTTCATCCATTTCAAACTTTTCCCCGGAAATAAATTTTTAAAAAGTCTAAAGTTTCGTTTAGGTTTCAATTTATATCCACAGTTGGTCGTTTTAGTTGTTTGTTTTACTTTCCTAATTCTATCAATTTCCACCGACGTATATTCAGGAGTAAGTTTCATTTATTATAAAATAACATTTATCACTACGTTTGTAACCACAGTAACATGACGAATGATCGGAACATTTCCGTCAAACGTATTACCGCTTCGCATGCTCTCTGGTTGATAACAGTTCGTACAAAACACAGTCAACCCTCTATATAGCCTATAACGGTCTCCTAGATGTCGCCACTATTCATATCTCATACCCACGTGCTCGGACTAGTACGAAACTTTTCAGTTCCCACCTTTGTTAATCATTGAATTACAAAGGTAATACTTGTACACAGATCAGAGCTTATGATGTTCAAATTTATGATCAGAAGCGCCCTCATTAAAAGTTTCTCATAGCTAATGTCAATCAAAAACTCATAACATCAGTTAAAAAACAAACAGAAAGCAGAGTGAAAACTACTGTAAATTTCAGACTATTGAGGAAACTTGTGATACAATGTTGAAAACAGTCTACTATTTATTCTGGAACAAAAGTGAAAATCTCTGTAAAATGAGTGAGTGGGTTTTTAATGACCGCGACTTATATCTTATCCTTCATGAAAATAGTGTCGCAGAAACTAACAAGAAATCAAAATGAATGAGAAGAGAAAAATAGAGACGATAACCTTAACACTATTTATATCTCACGAAGATTCAGTACGATAACCTTAACACTATTTATATCTCACGAAGATTCAGTACGATAACCTTAACACTATTTATATCTCACGAAGATTCAGTACGATAACCTTAACACTATTTATATCTCACGGAGATTCAGTACGATAACCTTAACACTATTTATATCTCACGAAGATTCAGTACGATAACCTTAACACTATATATATCTCACGAAGATTCAGTATGATAACCTTAACACTATTTATATCTCACGGAGATTCAGTACGATAACCTTAACACTATTTATATCTCACGAAGATTCAGTACGATAACCTTAACACTATTTATATCTCACGAAGATTCAGTACGATAACCTTAACACTATTTATATCTCACGGAGATTCAGTACGATAACCTTAACACTATTTATATCTCACGAAGATTCAGTACGATAACCTTAACACTATTTATATCTCACGAAGATTCAGTACGATAACCTTAACACTATTTATATCTCACGAAGATTCAGTACGATAACCTTAACACTATTTATATCTCACGGAGATTCAGTACGATAACCTTAACACTATTTATATCTCACGGAGATTCAGTACGATAACCTTAACACTATTTATATCTCACGAAGATTCAGTACGATAACCTTAACACTATTTATATCTCACGAAGATTCAGTACGATAACCTTAACACTATTTATATCTAACGAAGATTCAGTACGATAACCTTAACACTATTTATATCTCACGAAGATTCAGTACGATAACCTTAACACTATTTATATCTCACGAAGATTCAGTACGATAACCTTAACACTATTTATATCTCACGGAGATTCAGTACGATAACCTTAACACTATTTATATCTCACGAAGATTCAGTACGATAACCTTAATACTATATCTCACGAAGATTCAGTACGATAACCTTAACACTATTTATATCTCACGAAGATTCAGTACGATAACCTTAACACTATTTATATCTCACGGAGATTCAGTACGATAACCTTAACACTATTTATATCTCACGAAGATTCAGTACGATAACCTTAACACTATTTATATCTCACGAAGATTCAGTACGATAACCTTAACACTATTTATATCTCACGGAGATTCAGTTTAGGGCGTAACCATAGAATTGAAGTTATGATTTTATAGAATAAAGGAACTTGTTATAATCCAACCGTCAGCCATCTTTATTAATACCACTAAACCACTTCAACATTGTGGGTATAACATTCTTATCATGAACATGTCAAGAACTTTCTAATCGGCAATTTTAGAAAAGCAAAGTGCATATTTCAAATATTAGCTCCTTCGTCATAGCTCATTCATTTCTGCAAGAGTTCTCACTTTTCTGTTTGTCTATCTTCTGCAGAGATTGGCCCGGCATGGCCAGGTGGGTTTCGGAGCTCGACTAGTAATTAGAGGGTCACGTGTTCGAATCCTCGTCGCACCAAACATGTTAGCCCTTTTAGCGGTGGGGCGTTATAATGTTTCGATCAATCCCACTATTCGTTGGCAAAAGAGTAGCCCAAGAGTTGTTGGTGGGTGGTGATGATTAGCTGCCTTCCCTCTAGTCTTACATTGCCACATTAGGGACGGCTAGCGCAAACAGCTCTTGCGTAGCTTTGCGCAAAATTTGAAAAACAAACAAACAATCTGCAGAAAGTTCTCTTTTCCATCTGTGCAGAACCGTTCATTGGAACCAACTGAATTCTACATCCGTGCCGCCACCTAGTGGTTCGGAAGTAAATCAGGCAGCTAATTTAAAAATTGAATTTCAATATTTGTGGTAGAGATAACACAAACAGCTGACTGTGCAGCCTCGTGCCCAACAACAAACACCCTGCGCCTTCTGATTTGGGAGCGACCAATTTCAGTCTGGTCTATTCGTTGTGATGGGTAACACTTTTCCATAACAAATTACAGCGACTTATCCTCTCTCAGTCTGTAACGGAAATTATGTAAAGCACTTTATTACTGGGTTAGTGAGAGATTGTTGTAACTTGGATATAAATAAAATTTGATGTTTTAACCCTCCAACAGCGGGGATGTTGTAGCTCATCAGAGACGTAAAAAGTGGGAAAACATTTCTTAAACATAATGTTTTATCATTTTTATTGTGAATTTTGAGCAAAATATGAAAGCAAATGAATAAAACCCAAATACATATTTATTATAAGTTAAAATGGTTTTACGATATGAAAAATCACATGACAATCTCAAATGCACAGCGCTACTCTATACTCGTTAGATCATCTTTCACACATGTCTTTGTCCACTGTTTACTAGCTCATAAGGACGGGATACTTTCTAAAAGATGCCGAGAAAATTATTCTTTTCCAACAAGTCTGTTAGGGACAGTAAGGTTATGTTTTCCTGGGAAAGGTCTTGTCACCCTTCCAATTATTTGTAAATTACAGTGTAACTAAACTGCCTCAAAAATTCAAAGTTCAGATATCAGTTGGTTGAACAGAGCTTTTTGTACTACTTCACAATCAATGTCATGTTACTTTTGTCAACTAGTCACACAGTATAATTCAAAGCTCAGGTATAAGTTAGTTGAATAGAACTTTTTGTACTACTTCACAATCAATGTCATGTCACTTTTGTCAACTAGTCACACAGTATAATTCAAAGTTCAGATATCAGTTAGTTGAATAGAACTTTTTGTACTACTTCACAATCAATGTCATGTCACTTTTGTCAACTAGTCACACAGTATAATTCAAAGTTCAGATATCAGTTAGTTGAATAGAGCTTTTTGTACTACTTCACAATCAATGTCATGTCACTTTTGTCAACTAGTCACACAGTATAATTCAAAGTTCAGATATCAGTTAGTTGAATAGAGCTTTTTGTACTACTTCACAATCAATGTCATGTCACTTTTGTCAACTAGTCACACAGTATAATTCAAAGTTCAGATATCAGTTAGTTGAATAGAACTTTTTGTACTACTTCACAATCAATGTCATGTCACTTTTGTCAACTAGTCACACAGTATAATTCAAAGATCAGATATCAGTTAGTTGAATAGAGCTTTTTGTACTACTTCACAATCAATGTCATGTCACTTTTGTCAACTAGTCACACAGTATAATTCAAAGTTCAGATATCAGTTAGTTGAATAGAACTTTTTGTACTACTTCACAATCAATGTCATGTCACTTTTGTCAACTAGTCACACAGTATAATTCAAAGTTCAGATATCAGTTAGTTGAATAGAACTTTTTGTACTACTTCACAATCAATGTCATGTCACTTTTGTCAACTAGTCACACAGTATAATTCAAAGTTCAGATATCAGTTAGTTGAATAGAACTTTTTGTACTACTTCACAATCAATGTCATGCCACTTTTGTCAATTAGTCACACAGTATAATTCAAAGTTCAGATATCAGTTAGTTGAATAGAACTTTTTGTACTACTTCACAATCAATGTCATGTCACTTTTGTCAACTAGTCACACAGTATAATTCAAAGTTCAGATATCAGTTGGTTGAACAGAGCTTTTTGTACTACTTCACAATCAATGTCATGTCACTTTTGTCAACTAGTCACACAGTATAATTCAAAGTTCAGGTATAAGTTAGTTGAATAGAACTTTTTGTACTACTTCACAATCAATGTCATGTCACTTTTGTCAACTAGTCACACAGTATAATTCAAAGTTCAGATATCAGTTAGTTGAATAGAGCTTTTTGTACTACTTCACAATCAATGTCATGTCACTTTTGTCAACTAGTCACACAGTATAATTCAAAGTTCAGATATCAGTTAGTTGAATAGAACTTTTGTACTACTTCACAATCAATGTCATGTCACTTTGTCAACTAGTCACACAGTATAATTCAAAGTTCTGATATCAGTTAGTTGAATAGAGCTTTTTGTACTACTTCACAATCAATGTCATGTCACTTTTGTCAACTAGTCACACAGTATAATTCAAAGTTCAGATATCAGTTGGTTGAACAGAGCTTTTTGTACTACTTCACAATCAATGTCATGTCACTTTTGTCAACTAGTCACACAGTATAATTCAAAGTTCAGATATCAGTTAGTTGAATAGAACTTTTTGTACTACTTCACAATCAATGTCATGTCATTTTTGTCAACTAGTCACACAGTATAATTCAAAGATCAGATATCAGTTAGTTGAATAGAGCTTTTTGTACTACTTCACAATCAATGTCATGTCACTTTTGTCAACTAGTCACACAGTATAATTCAAAGTTCAGATATCAGTTAGTTGAATAGAACTTTTTGTACTACTTCACAATCAATGTCATGTCACTTTTGTCAACTAGTCACATAGTATAATTCAAAGTTCAGATATCAGTTAGTTGAATAGAACTTTTTGTACTACTTCACAATCAATTTCATGTCACTTTTGTCAACTAGTCACATAGTATAATTCAAAGTTCAGATATCAGTTTGTTGAATAGAGCTTTTTGTATCACTTCACAATCAATGTCATGTCACTTTTGTCAACTAGTCACACAGTATAACCATATCAACTTTGGTCATTTAGTAACCATGCTTTCCACCGTACTCCACCTGTACATAATGTACTAAGTAAAGTAAAATGGATGTTTTTTTTTTCCATTGTAGTGTTAAAATATTTCCTTCCTTCGTAGTCTGTTTTTAGGCATGTTCTTCTGAATAGTTATAACTGTTCCACAAAATCAGTCTTATTTTCAAAGAGAAAATAGCATATTCCAGACGTATATAATAATTATCTGTATGTAATATATGACCTTTTTCAAGGCAGTCTTTCTTCAATTGCTTGACAACTGACTCTAAAAATTCTAATCAAGGATCTACATCAATTGCAGAACAGATAATTACTTCTACTACATTTTTTGTCACGTAATACAAAGATCTTAATTCCAAATCTATGGCACTTGCTTGAAAACAATCAGAGATTCATCCATAATTACATAAACGGATAAAAAGATTCCACAGCTCTATTTTGGAAACACTTCACGAACTTTCCACAAACAATCATTTGCACTCGGTTCTTCGTTATTGCTAAAGTAAATTGACCCTAAATCGATCTTGAATAATGTATTATGGAAAACCTGGTGTTCAATAATCGCTTAACATGATTTATACATATTGTACAAACATCACAAGAGCAAAGAGTGTATATTTCCTCAACAGTTTTATCTTCACATTTCTTGCTTCATGAAGTAAAAAGAGGTTTACTTTCACTTTCTTTGTAATTCAAGGATTTACAAAACACATATCTGATTCTCACACAATAGGACACATTATACTTTGATAAAATGTAGGAATTACAAAACACTTAATACCTGTTTGTTTCTTCTTCATTGGAATAATTATCACGTGCTAATACCTTAATTTTGTCTTCTGATGGATCGACTCGTAACCTGAGGGTCGTGGGTTCAAATCCCCATCACACCAAACATGCTGACCCTTTCAGTCGTGGAGGCGATATAATGCTATGGTCAATCCCATTATTCATTAGTAAAAAAGTAGCCCAATAGTTGTCGGTGGGTGGTAATGACTAGGTGCCTTCACTCTAGTCTTACACTGCTAAATTAGGGATGGCTAGCACAGATAGCCCTCAAGTAGCTTTGTGCAAAATTGAAAACAAAAACAAACTTTTTCTCTTCCATGACTTATACTAAAAAAATGAATTAGGCGCAATGCTTTGAGTGAGTACGGTGCGAGAGGTTGCTAATTGATGTTTTTAGCCTGCGTCATCAAATGATGATGGCCGTCATTTAAGAGTTAACTATCAACAATCTTACTGCATAAGAATTATAATTTTATCAAGGCATTCTGAAACACGATGTTCAAACGAACTAATGTTTTTGTACTATTGTAGTTTTCACATTATTCTCTATTACGAGTATGGTCCCATCTCACAACTGACGTACATATTATTTGTCAACGTTTTACACAAGTTAATAATATAACTTATGGCTAATGTACAGATTTTATAAGAGTTAAAAACCTTTATTTTTGTGACGATTTTTAATTGAAGGTGTTTCTCTAAGTCATGTAGACTGGATTCCTATACTTCTGCCCCTATGCCAGGCAGGTAGAGGTTTGATCCTTGACCCCTACAAAAGATCTTCTTTGAAGACAATTAGGTTGTTGTATTAAATCGCCTTGATATACTTCAGTGAAGTTCACTTTGAATGAGATAATTGTTTTATATTGGGCTGCAAGTGAGTTCACTAATTCCACTCATTTCTTTTTCTGATAAACTGGATCATTAGTAACAGAAATGGTGTAACACCCTAGTCTTCACCTCCCAACTATAAGTAACTTGGACCCAGTGCAAATGACTTACTTCACACACTGATGTGTGGCTTGTATCAGACACGTACTTTTTGTTACCTCATAGCCGATAGATTACTTCCATTTGCTGTACAGCTCTGACAAAAGCCCATTTGTTCCTCCCAAAGCTTGTCAACCTATTCTTTCAACTTTTCCATATGATTCTATTTTAAACCATCATCAGACAGTAGTTTTTACATTCTGCTGTTTCCCTCTTCCCAAACCTTATGATGTAGAATGTAGAGCCTTCTGTGGCTATATCGATGTCTGTTTTAATAGCTTCTATTTACTTCCATAATGGCTTCCTTCATTTCTAGCTTAAGATTGTTCACAATTTTCCTGAAATTATTTCTGTTGGTGGAACGTCTGGAACTGTTTATAGATATAGTTCAGTAAGAAATTATCTGAATTGTTCTACCAATTGCTGTTGTTGGTTCTGGCATCTTTAATGTTATTTGGTTAACGTGTGTGCTGATACTTCCTGGTTCGTTGATAGACTGTCAACGTTTCCATTTCCCATTCCTGATATTCTTTACCACTTCTTGGTTGGCCTTATTATAATTCTTGTTCAAGTCTATTAGCCACAGAAGCTGTTTAATACAATGTTCATATCTCTTCTATTTCATGTTTTCTTTACGACATCTTAAGGTATCCATCCTTTATAATACAAAATTTATTCCCCTACACAAGTTATATTCTATATCTTTTACCTTCCACTACCTGGTTTCAATACCACGACGCTCTCCCTCATTGAGGGAGTGTGGCATGTCTTTACTTTTGTAACAGATTTTGAGAAACTATGAAACAACACACTAAGCCATGCTAAAGTAAAATTTTCAATTTATGAAAGATGTAACATGTGCCACTGAGCAAAGTAACTTACAACTAATTGTATATATTTAATTAGTTGTGCCTACGTTCAACAAATTATAAGTTGTTAATATGGTTCTTTGACATCCACATTTCAAAATGCCACACAAAACTAAACTGTATTCACACAGTCGCTTTCAAATTTTGAAATAACTAACTAGAAAGATGGCAGCTAGTCAATAGCATTTATGGCCCACTCTTGTCTGGTCAGTTTACAGTATCTACCACATCCTTTCATATCACACCCACACAAATACCCCCACTCTGATTAAAAAACAATGTTGAGAGCTTGATACCTACACAAGGTTTGAAGTTAGAATATTTATGTAACCCTAATTATCTGTTGAGATACAAATAATATAACTAAGAACTGCAACAGCAGAAATCCCCATACAAATAATATAACTAACAACTGCAACAGTAGAAATCCCCATACAAATAATATAACTAAGAACTGCAACAGAAGAAATCCCCATACAAATAATATAACTAAGAACTGCAACAGCAGAAGTCCCTATATAAATAAGCAAGAACAACTGCAACAGTAGAAATCCCCATACAAATAATATAACTAAGAACAACTGCAACAGCAGAAATCCCCATGCAAATAACTAAGAAAAACTGCAACAGCAGAAGTCCCTATATAAATAATATAAGCAAGAACAACTGCAACAGTAGAAATCCCCATACAAATAATATAACAACTGCAACAGTAGAAATCCCACATGTATAAAATGTGGTCGTAACAAAGACTGTGTGTGTAAGACCCAAAAATATTTAATGTTATTGATGTACTGTCACATTGACAACACAGGTGTTTTAGTTAACAGCAAAATATACTCAACATCTAATAATTTTAAGTATTTTACTCTAAACTTACAAATCAAATTGTGATACTAGCTACCACCATAATGGTACAAATATTTATATCACGTTAGATCTTGACTTTTAAAATAAAGAAAATCATCAGTTTATAATGATTTCTTCTGTTTTCACTGACTGTAGTTTACCTCTTACAACACATTTTCGACTTGTAACTTGTGTATCTTTCATTAGCTTTAAGTACCAAGCACTAAAGGTGGTTTTTAAATCACCTTAAACTATCCTTAGATAACAAGTTTAATACTTAAGTAAATTTTCTATAGCTTATTCACCACCATGATCTATATATGGTGTATTATTGTTAATAAAACCAGTATAGTTTCCCCACATCATAGTTTTAACAAAACTATCCATCACTGTTATCTATAGATGGTGTATTATTGTTAATAAAGCCAGTGTAGTGTTTCTAACATCATAGTTTTAACAAACTATCCACTACTGTTATCTATAGATGGTGTATTATTGTTAATAAAACCTGTGTAGTGTTTCCACACATCATAGTTTTTACAAACTATCCACCACTGTTATCTATAGATGGTGTATTATTGTTAATAAAACCAGTGTAGTGTTTCTCACATCATAGTTTTTACAAACTATCCACCACTGTTATCTATAGATGGTGTATTATTGTTAATAAAACCAGTATAGTTTTCTAACATCATAGTTTTAACAAACTATCCATCACTGTTATCTATAGATGGTGTATTATTGTTAATAAAGCCAGTGTAGTGTTTCTAACATCATAGTTTTAACAAACTATCCACCACTGTTATCTATAGATGGTGTATTATTGTTAATAAAACCAGTGTAGTGTTTCCCACACATAGTTTTTACAAACTATCCACCACTGTTATCTATAGATGGTGTATTATTGTTAATAAAACCAGTGTAGTGTTTCTAACATCATAGTTTTTACAAACTATCCACCACTGTTATCTACAGATGGTGTATTATTGTTAATAAAGCCAGTGTTTCTAACATCATAGTTTTTACAAACTATCCACCACTGTTATCTATAGATGGTGTATTATTGTTAATAAAACCAGTGTAGTGTTTCTAACATCATAGTTTTACAAACTATCCACCACTGTTATCTATAGATGGTGTATTATTGTTAATAAAACCAGTGTAGTGTTTCTAACATCATAGTTTTTACAAACTATCCACCACTGTTATCTATAGATGGTGTATTATTGTTAATAAAACCAGTGTAGTGTTTCTAACATCATAGTTCTTACAAACTATCCACCACTGTTATCTACAGATGGTGTATTATTGTTAATAAAGCCAGTGTAGTGTTTCTAACATCATAGTTTTTACAAACTATCCACCACTGTTATCTATAGATGGTGTATTATTGTTAATAAAGCCAGTGTAGTGTTTCTAACATCATAGTTTTACAAACTATCCACCACTGTTATCTATAGATGGTGTATTATTGTTAATAAAGCCAGTGTAGTGTTTCTCACATCATAGTTTTACAAACTATCCACCACTGTTATCTATAGATGGTGTATTATTGTTAATAAAGCCAGTGTAGTGTTTCTAACATCATAGTTTTACAAACTATCCACCACTGTTATCTATAGATGGTGTATTATTGTTAATAAAGCCAGTGTAGTGTTTCTAACATCATAGTTTTTACAAACTATCCACCACTGTTATCTATAGATGGTGTATTATTGTTAATAAAACCAGTGTAGTGTTTCTAACATCATAGTTTTAACAAACTATCCACCACTGTTATCTATAGATGGTGTGTTATTATTAATAAAACCAGTGTAGTGTTTCTCACATCATAGTTTTTACAAACTATCCACCACTGTTATCTATAGATGGTGTATTATTGTTAATAAAACCAGTGTAGTGTTTCTAACATCATAGTTTTAACAAACTATCCACCACTGTTATCTATAGATGGTGTATTATTGTTAATAAAACCAGTGTAGTGTTTCTAACATCATAGTTTTACAAACTATCCACCACTGTTATCTATAGATGGTGTATTATTGTTAATAAAACCAGTGTAGTGTTTCTCACATCATAGTTTTTACAAACTATCCACCACTGTTATCTATAGATGGTGTATTATTGTTAATAAAGCCAGTGTAGTGTTTCTAACATCATAGTTCTTACAAACTATCCACCACTGTTATCTACAGATGGTGTATTATTGTTAATAAAGCCAGTGTAGTGTTTCTAACATCATAGTTTTTACAAACTATCCACCACTGTTATCTATAGATGGTGTATTATTGTTAATAAAGCCAGTGTAGTGTTTCTAACATCATAGTTTTACAAACTATCCACCACTGTTATCTACAGATGGTGTATTATTGTTAATAAAACCAGTGTAGTTCTAACATCATAGTTTTTACAAACTATCCACCACTGTTATCTATAGATGGTGTATTATTGTTAATAAAACCAGTGTAGTGTTTCTAACATCATAGTTTTTACAAACTATCCACCACTGTTATCTATAGATGGTGTATTATTGTTAATAAAGCCAGTGTAGTGTTTCTAACATCATAGTTTTTACAAACTATCCACCACTGTTATCTATAGATGGTGTATTATTGTTAATAAAACCAGTGTAGTGTTTCTAACATCATAGTTTTAGCAAACTATCCACCACTGTTATCTATAGATGGTGTGTTATTATTAATAAAACCAGTGTAGTGTTTCTCACATCATAGTTTTACAAACTATCCACCACTGTTATCTATAGATGGTGTATTATTGTTAATAAAGCCAGTGTAGTGTTTCTAACATCATAGTTCTTACAAACTATCCACCACTGTTATCTACAGATGGTGTATTATTGTTAATAAAGCCAGTGTAGTGTTTCTAACATCATAGTTTTTACAAACTATCCACCACTGTTATCTATAGATGGTGTATTATTGTTAATAAAACCAGTGTAGTGTTTCTAACATCATAGTTTTAACAAACTATCCACTACTGTTATCTATAGATGGTGTATTATTGTTAATAAAACCAGTGTAGTGTTTCTCACATCATAGTTTTTACATATCCAGTTTTTACAAACTATCCACTACTGTTATCTATAGATGGTGTATTATTGTTAATAAAACCTGTGTAATGTTTCCAGTCACATCATAGTTTTACAAACTATCCACCACTGTTATCTTCAGATGGTGTATTATTGTTAATAGAACCTGTGTAGTGTTTCCCACATCATAGTTTCTACAAACTATCCACTAGATGGTTTATTATCCTTGATGAAATTAATGATCTTTGATATTAACCCAAGAAGGTAATTTTGTATAAATCATTCACAACTGTCATAAAAATGTGTTGTTTCTCTATATAATCCTAAGATATTATATTAAGGCAGGATTCACAAAATTTGTATTGCTCTCTTTTAAAGATGAGTATCTGAAATGACCAAATCATTGTGAATGGTCTAATACTGATTACCAATTGAATTTATGAGAAACAAAAGATGAGTTTGGAACAGCTCTCAAATGGTATATTACACTGATGGTGATTTATTAACTGAAATGTGGATTAACACAGTAGTTTAAATGTCGCTAAAGAACAGCACTAGGTGGCACTGGTATACCAGAACTTGCAAGGATACACAGCATGTAATACAGTAAATCTATTTTCTAACATACAGGTTTTCATTAGCCTGAATGGTAACACATTAAACAGGAACAAAATATTAAAACAAAAATATAAATTAGCTGCTTTGTTCTTTCTGAGATATGGGGTTAAATATTTATATTGTAAAAACATTCTGTACTAGTAGAATTCTTTGTATTAAATGGATAAAAACTTGGAACATTTTGGGGTGTCACAGAGTTTACAAGATGCCGACAAACATACATGAATGAAGATAAAACAACTTGAAAATTATGGCTCTTTTGGGTATTAATGCTCAAAAAGTAAAAAAAGCAGAGAAATCTAATGTAATGAACAAGCTTCGATATGCAAACACTACAAAAAACCTCTGTTTTTGAGGTGCACCTATATTACTGATGAAGAGTTATATGGAATATGGGCTTCGTTTTACTACTTCTCTCCTTTCTCTTCCTCGTCATGACTGGAGCTTGTATGCCATGTCAACCTTTCTTCATAGAACTGAATAACCACTTGTGGACATTTGACATTCGCTAGTCGGGCAGGGACAAGGTCTGCTTCATCACTACCTTTCCTATAGTCATAGAAAATCACACACTTATGATCTACAAAACAAAGTTCTGTGTCGGGACAAATCTACTCATCACTAGAAAACCTTAAAAGAAAACTACTCATCACTATGAAACCTTAAAAGAAACCTACTCATCACTTTGAAACCTTAAAACAAAACTACTCATCACTATGAAACCTTAAAACAAACCTACTCATCACTATGAAACCTTAAAACAAACCTACTCATCACTTTGAAACCTTAAAACAAATTTACTCATCACTTTGAAACCTTAAAACAAACCTACTCATCACTATGAAACCTTAAAACAAACCTACTCATCACTATGAAACCTTAAAACAAACCTACTCATCACTATGAAACCTTAAAACAAACCTACTCATCACTATGAAACCTTAAAACAAACCTACTCATCACTATGAAACCTTAAAACAAACCTACTCATCACTATGAAACCTTAAAACAAACCTACTCATCACTTCATGAAACCTTAAAACAAACCTACTCATCACTTTGAAACCTTATTAGAAACCTACTCATCACTATGAAACCTTAAAACAAAACTACTCAGCACAATGAAACCTTATAACAAACCTACTCATCACTTTGAAACCTTAAAACAAAACTACTCATCACTATGAAACCTTAAAACAAACCTACTCATCACTTTGAAACCTTAAAACAAAACTACTCATCACTATGAAACCTTAAAACAAACCTACTCATCACTATGAAACCTTAAAACAAAACTACTGATCACTATGAAACCTTAAAACAAACCTACTCATCACTTTGAAACCTTACTCATCACTATGAAACCTTAAAACAAAACTACTCCAGCACAATGAAACCTTATAACAAACCTACTCATCACTATGAAACCTTAAAACAAAACTACTCAGCACAATGAAACCTTAAAACAAACCTACTCATCACTTTGAAACCTTAAAACAAAACTACTCAGCACTTTGAAACCTTAAAACACACCTACTCATCACTATGAAACCTTAAAACAAAACTACTCAGCACAATGAAACCTTATAACAAACCTACTCATCACTATGAAACCTTAAAACAAAACTACTCAGCACAATGAAAACCTTAAAACAAACCTACTCATCACTTTGAAACCTTAAAACAAAACTACTCAGCACTTTGAAACCTTATAACAAAACTACTCATCACTAGAAAACCTTAAAACAAACCTACTCAGCACTATGAAACCTTAAACACACCCTACTCATCACTATGAAACCTTAAAACACACCTACTCATCACTTTGAAACCTTAAAAGAAACCTACTCATCACTTTGAAACCTTATAACAAAACTACTCATCACTATGAAACCTTAAAACAAAACTACTCAGCACAATGAAACCTTATAACAAACCTACTCATCACTATGAAACCTTAAAACAAAACTACTCAGCACAATGAAAACCTTAAAACAAACCTACTCATCACTTTGAAACCTTAAAACAAAACTAGTCATCACTATGAAACCTTAAAACAAAACTACTCATCACTATGAAACCTTAAAACAAACCTACTCATCACTATGAAACCTTAAAACGAAAGTACTCATCACTATGAAACCTTAAAACAAACCTACTCATCACTTTGAAACCTTATTAGAAACCTACTCATCACTATGAAACCTTAAAACAAAACTACTCAGCACAATGAAAACCTTAAAACAAACCTACTCATCACTTTGAAACCTTAAAACAAAACTACTCATCACTATGAAACCTTAAAACAAACCTACTCATCACTTTGAAACCTTATTAGAAACCTACTCATCACTATGAAACCTTAAAACAAAACTACTCAGCACAATGAAACCTTATAACAAACCTACTCATCACTTTGAAACCTTAAAACAAAACTACTCATCACTATGAAACCTTAAAACAAACCTACTCATCACTTTGAAACCTTAAAACAAAACTACTCATCACTATGAAACCTTAAAACAAACCTACTCATCACTATGAAACCTTAAAACAAAACTACTGATCACTATGAAACCTTAAAACAAACCTACTCATCACTTTGAAACCTTATTAGAAACCTACTCATCACTATGAAACCTTAAAACAAAACTACTCAGCACAATGAAAACCTTAAAACAAACCTACTCATCACTTTGAAACCTTAAAACAAAACTACTCAGCACTTTGAAACCTTATAACAAAATTACTCATCACTAGAAAACCTTAAAACAAACCTACTCAGCACTATGAAACCTTAAAACACACCTACTCATCACTATGAAACCTTAAAACAAAACTACTCAGCACAATGAAACCTTATAACAAACCTACTCATCACTATGAAACCTTAAAACAAAACTACTCAGCACAATGAAAACCTTAAAACAAACCTACTCATCACTTTGAAACCTTAAAACAAAACTACTCAGCACTTTGAAACCTTATAACAAAACTACTCATCACTAGAAAACCTTAAAACAAACCTACTCAGCACTATGAAACCTTAAAACACACCTACTCATCACTATGAAACCTTAAAACACACCTACTCATCACTATGAAACCTTAAAACACACCTACTCATCACTTTGAAACCTTTAAAGAAACCTACTCATCACTTTGAAACCTTATAACAAAACTACTCATCACTATGAAACCTTAAAACAAACTACTCAGCACAATGAAACCTTAAAACAAAACTACTCAGCACAATGAAAACCTTAAAACAAACCTACTCATCACTTTGAAACCTTAAAACAAAACTACTCAGCACTTTGAAACCTTATAACAAAACTACTCATCACTAGAAAACCTTAAAACAAACCTACTCATCACTAGAAAACCTTAAAACAAAACTACTCAGCACAATGAAAACCTTAAAACAAACCTACTCATCACTAGAAAACCTTAAAACAAACCTACTCATCACTAGAAAACCTTAAAACAAACCTACTCATCACTATGAAACCTTAAAACAAAACTACTCAGCACAATGAAAACCTTAAAACAAAACTACTCATCACTTTGAAACCTTAAAACAAAACTACTCATCACTAGGAAACCTTAAATCAAACCTACTCATCACTTTGAAACCTTAAAACAAACCTACTCATCACTTTGAAACCTTAAATCAAACCTACTCATCACTATGAAACCTTAAAACAAAACTACTCATCACTAGGAAACCTTAAAGAAAACTACTCATCACTATGAAACCTTAAAACAAACCTACTTATCACTAGGAAACCTTAAAACACATTGCTTTCTCTAGAAATACGTGAACCAACATAGTTGTGTATAAATTCCATGAAGTCATAATTAAGTAATTACACTATCAGTATGTTGACCATTAAATACTGAATGGGTCTAATACATGTCAACTAAGGGTCACTAAAGAACTGTTAAAATGAGACCAACTAACCAACATTGTAACAATTTTCTTTTAAGTTTTATATTAAATTTAAATTAAGTATGTTTATTCAAGTCAGGTAAAAAACAGCTGTTTATCAGTAAAATGTTTAGCAAACTTAGTTGAACACGAACAAGTTCAAACTGTAAAATAAACTTAATGAAGATTGTTAAAAACAGGTGATTTACAGGAAGGAACCTCTAAAGTGAGGCACATAAACTAATGCATAATGTAATTCATGATGTTTTAGAAAGTTTACCACAAATAATGTTTTATTATATAATATAATAATAGATGTGCATGATATTTTAACATTAGTGGTCCTTCTCTTAGTACAAATTAACTTTAACTAAATATAGTTTAATAACAGATGACATAACATCTTGTTTCTTTTTTTCAAATACTAAATAACAGTTACTGAAATTTGTGATGTACACTGGCAACAGAAAAAAATGGGTCTCAGTTTCCAGATAATAATTAAAAACACTATTTAAAGTAACATTTCTTCTTTAACTTTCATCAGGGCTAGTAGCATATGGAAACCACAACACAATATACTAGCTGAAATATATTTTTTTTATTATAACTGAGAGAGTGAAGGTGTTATTTAATATTACTAATAATTAAAACAAACATTTTAAATGTATTTTGGAGGTTTTAAAGATTATATAAATAATACTGGAGATCTTTGGGATGAATATGGTTTTAACCATAACATGAAATCACTTGGTACTTGTAACTAAAAACACACAATATTATCACAAACAAATCTTTAGTTACAAATACTTGATTAAAAACGTTTTTTTTTGGAACAAAAACTTCTGTTTCTTTGTTTATTTGTAATTAAGCACAAACCTACACAATGGGCTATCTCTACTCTGCCCACCATGGATATTAAAACCAGGTCCTTAGAGGTGTAAGTCTGCAGACATGCCACTGTGGGGCTAAAACCTTGTAAAACTAAACATCTACCACATTTTGTGAAATTACACATGCTGTATCAAAAATCACAGTATAAATACTTATCGTGTACAAATGTGTATACAAATTTGTGTGTATTGTACTGAGCCTGTTGCACAAGGATTAACCCCACTTTAAACAATTGTCCTGAACCACACATATTAGGGTGAGTCTCAACATATAGTTTTAGATCTAGAAGTCAGCCCCCAACACACACAAGCCAGATGTGCATAACCTAATTTCACTAGTGTTTGTACTGAGAATTGGGGCTACAGTAGAGCCCAGTTACCCATTTTCTTTGTTTCCTCAATACAATTATGCCATTATGATTGTAAAAAGTCCCCATACATGTCTGAAAACTGACAATCATTAACTTTATTTAGTGGGTATATTTTGACCTGCATGTTTTAAGACATGATTGATCAAAATTATAATACTGAAAATGTACATATTTCATATGAATCTGTCTCTTCATTCATCTGGTATTTTCTTACTCATTGCTTTAAATTAAGAACAAAAACAACATTACCATTTTATAAGGAACATGAGTTCTCCACTTGAGTCTGTCGCTCCAATTATTCTTTCTGGATCAAGACCTCTGTCAAACCCTCTTGGTCTGTTATCTTCCTAAAACCAATAGTTACACTTAAAATAGGAGAGAGATATTGGATATTCCTCACCAGCATACATATAATAAAATTATATCCAGTGTCAAACCTCTATTACACTGACAAGTGTAATTTTAGATTGTTCAATTAAAAACAGACACACAAGCCATGTGAATGAACATACACTACATTCATCTTACAAACAACTGTCACCCACATATACATTAAAAATAAAATAAGGAATTACTTTGACCACAGTGAAAAAACAAGTGGGTAACTTGTACATTACATACCATTCAATGTAAAGTCACAATCAACACAATTACTTTGTTATATATTTATAAATGGCTGGTATGGGTAGAGAAAGCACAAGTAGAGAAGTGAACAATGTTTCCATCTTCTTTGGTCATCGCTTTGTGATTCCGACGATGACCGAAGGTCTAAACGTTGTTTGCTCCTCTACTAGTGCTTTCTCTACCCATACCAGCCATTTATAAATATATAATTTTCTCTACAAGTGGGTTTTCTCGTCATCACAAATCACTTCATTAAGAAGTTTCTACAAGGACGTTCCTGATGGTCCTTTCCAAGGACAAAGATAATACCTATCTCATGCAGATGACAATTTAAGCATCAGACCATACATCTGGTAACAGCAAAACATCTCCCAGAAATAAAACATCCGACACCATTTTTATCACTAACTGTATTTAACTATCAACTCACCTCTAGTTTTTTCTTTTTCTTCTGAGGCGAGGTTTCAGATCCTTCAGTTCCATTCACTTTCCGCTTTTTATCTGATGAATCTTTTTTATCTTCTGCACTTTTCTTCCTCTTCTCTTCATATTCTGCAATAAGTTCTTGACAGTCAAGGTTCCCTTCGGGCTCCCAAGTGTTCTCGGACCTTCACAAACAAAACAGTGACTGATTAAAGAAATGTGCAAGTAAAAGGAACCTGTCCAGCACTGTTTTTTAATAAATTAACAATTGGTTATGAGTAGAACCAGTACCTAATATATGTGGCAAAATAAGTTAGTTATAAAGTTTAATAAAGACAAACAAACTTGAAGGTAAATGTTAGCTTACTCTGGGTAACCTTTCCATTTCAAATAATACTCCACTTTACCACCTCGCATTCTCTTGTCCAGGATTTTTTCTACAATGTATTCCTCCTCTGGTGGTGGACTAACTTCCTTTTGTTTCTTTTTTCCCATACTGGGCTCAAAACTAGTGACAAAACAAAGTTCGGAAGGTCAAATACAATCACTTGCTTTTATAGTAAATACAAAAATATTAGTAGGTCTAATCAATGAATGTGTAAAAGAGTGGCTTTCATAGTCTTTTTCTGCTCCGTTCAACAAAAACAGTTAAAATTAAAGTATTTTTAGTTAAGATAAGTACATGAATATCCAAAGCCTACACTAAGATAGTCCAGATAAAATATGATTTTCACGCTAAGATAAAAAATGCTTATTTTCATATTGGAATTACTTCTTTTATTAACATAATCTTTTATTACTTCACAGGAATATTTTTCTGTAAAACTTATGTTTTGTCTATTATTTATTGACCCTAATCCTGTTAGAGAAATAATTAATGAAAATTGAAATAAAAAACAAACACATAAAATCATGTCTTCCTCAGCACTGACTACAGTAATTATCATAAAGTTACTATAAACTATTAACTGTTACATGTCTATTATCTTTTAATTCCATGATGTTATTGCTGGACTTGTGTAACCAATGGAGTGGGCCTGTTAGCTTTTACCATAAACAGCACTTACTACACACGTGCTAGGCTTAAGAGCCAAGCTTTGTTAAGTTCTGTCAGGTTTTATATATACAAACAGGCCAGATTCTTTAAAGTAGGTGTCTGTGACTTGTTGACAATAGTTCTAACAATAAGCACACAGCATACAATCCATTTGTAATATAATATTAAAACACTTCAAACATACACACAAGTTTTCATTACACACTTAATCTCTGCTTTGTTATTACAAGTGGTGATAATTTCACTGAAGTCACACTGTTAATTACCATGGTTGTATCCAGAGTTTTCACTAATTTTCACTTTTCATCAAATGTTCACACAGATTTGTAAAATTACATTTTAGAACACAATCAAGACAATCTACTATAATGTCACTTAAAAACTCAAACCACCATACAGCTGAACAAAGTTTTAATTTACATATAACTAGCTTTGCCTTCATTATACACGAGCTACATGTTGAATGGATATTTATAAAAAGCCCAACTGAAGCCTAGAACCTTCCATACACTTCAAGATGTCATGACATCATAATACTCGAGTAGAAAGATTTAGAAAGATGAAGCAATATTTCAACGATTGTCAATGTATGACAACTTCTCACCATGACTGTCATAATTACATACACAAACCTGTAATAAACTATCATTCTCCAAAGTTAACACTCACTGTACTGAGATTAGAACAGTCACGCATATCTAACAGATTTCTAATCTTTGTACTTTAGTTATTAAAAATGTGAAAAATAAATTTGTTAAGACTCAGTGTTTACTTGACCTCAGGTGAATCTCACAAATTTGGATGTTCAAGGAGTATGTACTTTTTAGAACAGAATAACCACTTATCTAATTAAATTATAAGTAGTTACAGATATTGTTAGATTTCTGAAGCAGAAATGCAACAGTTACACCAAAAACTTATAATAATTTTATTCTAAGGATGCCCAAACCAAACAGCTATAATGGTTTCATGCAGATGGGAAGAGGTTCTTCCTATCGGTTATAAACGTGTCTATGAACCGTATAAAGTTGATTAACCGATAATTTCAGATGACATATGAAGTGTATCTCATGATGTTGAAGCAGAAGTCGCAAATGTTAGGTTCTTACACATGTTAACTGGAGCAAAGTTACTCATGGTTAGTCAAACACTAAATTAATGTACAATTAGGGCTATCTTTGTATACTAGCTCACCATCTAAAGAGATTTAAATTAGCTCTAAATGAACATACTAAATTAATGTAAGACAATGACATTAACAACAGAAAATACTGAACTAGAGGAACAAATAACTACCAGCTGAAAATATTACATCACTGTTCAGTTTGAATGATGGTGTTGTTCTCTGTCAAAACGTACAAATAATGAAGTATTAATGAGTTTCTCAGACTTAACTAAGTCATCTATAATATTTAAGTAATTCATCTATCCTGGAGATTAGAAACAAGTTTTACTTCTGTTTGGGAGAAATACTACACTTATTTTTACTTCACAGTAACAAAGTTTAGAAGTTGATTTTTAACAGAATATTTTGTTCATGTTTTCCCCTCAAAATAATTCTGTAATTAAAGTCTACATTTCAGAATGGTTGATTGATTGATTTAGTGTTTTATGGCACAAAGCAGTGAGGCTATCTGCTCCAGACATTCGGTAAAAATGTAAAATAAAAAATAAATAAATGTAGTAATAGACATAAATGGAAATGAAGGTAAAAAAAAAAGTATAAAACCAATGTTGACACCTAGTCTACAATGTTAAGATAGAAGGCAGAGTATAAGAAGTTGTAAGGTATTTACTCTAGCAAAAAAGGTAATGATCATAACCTGCCAGGAAGACTAACAGGTAAGTTCAAGAACCACCCTCAGTCACCTGAAGTTGGTCTTTCCAGTCCTGGTTCTGGGTTATGTGTCATAGCAACCAGTATCAAAATGTAAAAGAATAGAAGTTTTAAAAGATACATAGCAAAATTGTAACAATGAGTAGCCAAATGTCCAGTAAAAAGATAAAGTCAAGTAAATGGAGTAAAATTTGTAAAAGTAAATTAAGATAAAAGCAAAACAGCAATTAAAACAGAAAATGGTGTAAAAACCAATGTTGACATCCAGTCAACAAAGTTGTAAAGGACTACCTGTAGCAGAATGGTAATGATCATAACCCACCGGGAAGACTAACAGGTAAGTATAAAAACCACCGTCAGTCATCTGAAGTTGGTCTTTCCAGTCCTGGTTCCGGGTTATGAGTCAATATGGCCAGTAATAAAAAGTAAAGTAGTAAAAGTGTGAAATGATATGCAGCAAAAGTATAATAACAACTCGCCAGGACGACTAACGAGTAGTTCAAATGGATAGTTCAAACATTAGCGTTAGTCACCTGAAGTTGGCCTTTCCAGTCCTGGTGTCGAGTTATTTAATGTTCTGGCCATTGTCCAATGTCAAATTGAATGAGAGAGATTAAAACTGTAAAAAAGGAACCACAATTAAAAAGGTGTAATGAATAAA